>NC_056747.1:449282858-449350358 GCF_019279795.1 Protopterus annectens
AGTGAGACATGAATTAAGTAGGAGGTTCTTAAGATCAGCTCAAGTGATGTAAGTGAAGTAAGAAAGATATTTGCAATGCAGTACAAAGTTTCTTTTGCTTCTGCTTTCAGAATTTCCACTGCTGAAGTGGCATCAATCATGCATCTGGTAAGCTAAGCAATTTAGAGGAATGCCACTTCTTGACCACAGAAACCGATATCCAAATGGCTTTTGGTCTTAGTGATCTCCTGCTCTCATTTTTTAGGTCCATTCATCTGTAATATTAGGGTCTATATTAAATTCTCGAAATCCAACAATGTCGAATTTGACATTGTCAACACAAGAAGAGCGAAACTGCAGAACATCGAACAAGTACGCGGAAATCCGTTTACTTCAATGCAGTGCAGTCTCGGAGTTGGTATATTTAAGTAGCGGGGGTGTGGGAGGCAGGGGGCTTGCTCCCCTGCCTACACCGTTTAGTTTTTTTTTGTTTGTTTTTATTTTTTTTTCTAAACATTTGATATTTTAACAGTTCGATTACTAAAGGTCGACCTTTAGTGATTCGAACTGTTAAATATTCGATGTTCTAATATAGACCCATATTCAGCTTACACCACTCTATTTAGGTAGTTGTAGATGTTTCTACATCCTTTACTGGTGTAATTTGCAAGTCAAAACTGGAAGGTTCTCTGTCAGCTAAGGGCAAAATTACTGGTCCTGCAGTACTCTAATTTGTGGAGGTAGTTTTACCAGGACAATAGAGATGCTTTCAAGATATATGATTATACATGCAGTCTGCAAAGATAAGTTACAAACCATTTATTAAAAGAAAAAAAATCTGTTTATGTATATAATGGGAATTATTTATTGGATTGCAAGCTACGTAGTCCAACCATGAGCTAGACAAATGGGTTTTTACCAGGATTGGAGGGGAAATATCTGAGCTTTGAGTGTCCTGTGCCTATAACATTTATGGCTCAGCTGAACCATTGTCTGCAGTTTTTTACAGGGATGTGTCTGTTAGGCAGTTAAAAGCTGTCTTTGTGTTTTGGCAAATTAAAAGTACAATGCACGAACTATACCACATCCCTCAAATAAATATGAATTTTATTTTATTTATTTATCCTTTGTTCACCAGGTTAGTCCCACTGAGGTAGTTGCTCCTTTTAATGGGAAGATCCAAGGTGATGTTCTGCTTGGAGAAATGTAGTCAGAGTATCAGGAACTTGCCCTATTTGTTGTTGTGACTGGTAATCATTTTGCATGAGTACTTCATGTTTCTTTTCCAGCAGAGGCTGTCCAGAGTAACAGGGCAGCAAATGGAGAGAGGAGGAGAGATGGTGATAGAAATGAGTGGAAAGAATATATTGAGACTGGATAGTGTATGCAGTATTCTGAAGAGTTGTATCAAAGAAATCTGTTTGATTGAGATGAGCTGCAAATGGATGTATAATTACAACTTTCCGTTTGTGAGGGATGAAGAATGATTTAGTTAAAGAAATGATGATACAGGGAGAGCCAGAAAATTAGAGAGATGCTTTCTAGGGGGACATTATGGAGAAAATACAAAAGGAGTATGCAGAGACAACCCTGAAAAATAGTGGTTAGATGGGGAAAAAAGCACACAGAGAAAGTAGAAGAAGAGAAAAAGGAGTAGCAGAAAAGAAAGAGCTAGAAGAAAATGAAAAATGGAAGTATGTGATAATGATTCAAAGTAAAGAAGACAAAGAAATAGACAGGTATGAAGCGTGGGACAATTTAATAGCTCCATTGGGTGTAAAAACACACGAGGAGCGACATTTTGTGACATTATACTTGAGACAGTTTTTCAATGGAAAATTTTCTTGGAGAATATGAAAAAAGAAAGGCTGTAACCCATGGAATCTTTATGTATGTGATAAAAGCATTTAACAGAGAAAGAAAATTCATGTACAGTTTCGAACAGAGGTGAAAAGAGACTTTGAAAGGACATTTAAACCTTTATGTAAAGTACTACATGGACATTGCAAACGTTTATGATAAAAGGGGTTTATGGACTGGCAGATGGGATTGTAATATTGTGTTAAAAATAGAGAGAGAGAAATTATACATGTAACAAGCATGATAAATGTGAAGGGGAGTAGGGGTGTCATAAAATATTAGAGAGAATGCAAAACATGATTTGTTGGGAAAAGGAGGAAATTTAATAAGTAACTGTGATTAAAGAAAATGTTTGTGAGGAAATGGAACATGATGCAAAAATGTGTATTGAAATGGTATAACTGTAACAAAAATGGATATTTATGGATGGATTGTAGAAATAAAAAAGAGTAGAGAGTGGTTAGGGGTTGGTATGATAGTTAAGGTGTTTGACTGACAGATGCAAGCTGCAGTGTTTTATTCTCATCTTTGGGAGGGAAATTGGCTAGGCAAGGCCTTTAGCCCAGTAATTAGGTGTGAGCTTATGAAACCAGGAACCTAAGGAAAAGGGAAAATGAAAAAATTTAAAGGGCTTTCCGTAAGTGTGGATAGTATTAAGAATATAGTAGAATAGGGATAATACATATGATATAGATGTAATTATATTTGAAGACACAAGATTTTTAACAAATGAAAGTTTACAGAGAAGATATGAGGAGGAAGGATAATCTGGAATTTGGGAAATGAGAGCTGATCTGGAAACTGTATATGTAAAAATATATTAAAGTTATTTGATGAAACTTTAGTAAAAATGGGAAGATTAACCATTGTAGATTCAAAATGGAAAGAACGAGTATATAGCATTATGACATTATATACTTATACTAATTCTAAAGAAGGTGAAAGTTTATTTCTTTAGATTTTACATTTTGTAGTTATTACTATGTATGTTATAATAACAAATGACTTTAATTGTGATGTAATAGACAAGCATAAAATGTAAGAAAATTATATAAGAAAAATGTTAAAGGTTGTAAGATGTGGTAAGTTAAAACCTTGGAACAAAAATTCATGGTCTTACAAAAGGGGTATGTATAGAACTGAAATATATTACTTTATAGTATCAGAAGGTTTAGTTATAGGAGAAGGGTAGGCAGTTGAAACGGGATTTTCTGATCATCTTGCAGTATGGCTAGAGATAAAGGAAGGGAATAAATATATAAAAATAGGCACATGAATAAAAAGGATACTTGAGAAAGAATGGAATAAAGAAGGAATGAGATTAGTAATGCAGTTATGGAAAGATCATATTGCTATGAGTATTTCTTAAAAATTTGAATAGTGGATGATATTTAAAGAAAAATATAAAACATTTTTATTTACAGTGGCAGTATGATGTGAAAAAAGTAGAGCAAGAAAAATATAAAAACATATGCATTGGAAGATTTACAACATGATAGAAAGTACTTTGACAAAGAAAAAGAATTATATGAAAGAAATGAAGAAAAAATGTAAGAATTGTTATATAAGCAAAGATATTTTACAAGGAAAAAATAGTATTGAGTTACTTGAGCAGATTAGTTAAGAAAGATGGTAGCATAATGAATGAAATAAAAATATAAAAGGAGAAGTAGAAAAACTTTAGGAAAAGATTATGCATAGTGTAGTACAGTATATACAAGAAAATGTAAAGAAAAATGAAGGTAGTGATAAAAACATAGAAAGTAAAAAAAGACAACAGAAAAGGAAATTAAGGATTTGGAAAAGGAGATTTCATTAGCTAATTCTTTATATGAGCTTGGTAAAGTATTTGGAAAAGTAAATATAGATTTGGCTGCAGAACCAGATGGAAAAGGGTATGAACTGTATAAAAATTTAAGGGACTACCAAAAAATGTTTTTAAAGATTTTGAATGAAAAATGAGGTTTTATGTATAAAGATATTTAGTGCAATACTTGTCTTCTATCTTCCTTCTTACATATGAATTTAATTAAAAAACTAGAGACCAATAGTATAGAATAATAATGATTATAAGATCTTTATAAAAATAATGCAAGAGAGATTTGAAACTAAAATGGAAAATGTTATGGAATGTAGTATGGAATGCAGTATTTATAGTATAAAGGGGAAGGGTTGTCAAGAATTATTAATGCTAGAGAAATTGTGGATGATATAAATAGAAAAGAAGTGAAAATCATTATAAGAGACCTTCATAAGGCATTTGATACAACTGGGCATGACATCTTTTAGGGAATAATGAAAGAATGTAATATAAGTTAAGATATTATGTATGACAGTGTATAGCAATAATAAAGTAAAAATACTTGTAAATGGCTGTTTAAGCCAAGAGGTGCATATAAACAGTAGTATAAGACATGGATGCCTAATGAGTTGTATACTCTGCATTTGCTTTGAAAGTGATAGTATGTGAAATAAATGACAAAGTGGAGGAGGTTGGGTATATAACACCCAAAGGGTTAAAAATTCCATTTCTGTTAATGTATACAGATGACTTTATAATAATTGCAGAAAATGGATAAAAAGTAGTCTACACAGATGAGTGTCTAGATGTGTTATGGATGGCTTTAAAGAAAGAGAAAAGTAAAGGTTTAGATGGTGTAAAGTTAGGAGGTATATATTTTACAGTGAATTAAATGTGTGTTGGGTATAACATTTGGGAATAAACATTTAGAATTCAATGGGTATTAACAGTAGAAGAAATAAAACAAAAACCTGTATTTTTCTAAAGCATATAAAAATTATCCTTTAGAAAAAAGGCTTATTTGATAAATTCAGTACTGATGGAAAAATAGCAAACATAATTTGTTGCCAACAGTAGTTGAAAGGGAATTTCAGATATGTTTCCATTTATATGGGGATCTAGATTAAACCCGTTAAAAAGAGGAGTTTTGTATCTAAGTAAAGAGGAAGGAGGTTTAAGGTTAATTAACCCAGTGTTGTATGCTTCTTCGTTAATTTTGTACAGTGTTAAATTGGATAAATGAAAAATGCAAGATATTAGTAAAATTGTATAAATATAAGTGTGATTGGTTTTGGGGTGTGGTAAAAGAGATAAAAAAGAGTGTATAAATGAAATTCTGTGAAGAAAAAATATTTTGTGGGAAAAAAAAGATACAGAAAAAGGAAGAAAATTAATAATGTAATGATTAAAGATTACTATGTAAAACCATGGGAAAATCTAACAGGTGAAATATTTAAGAAGCAAATGATGTAATCAGAAAGTAGAATGTCAAGATTTTCTGTGAAGACTGATAACAGATAAATTACCAGCAAAAGGAAATATGCCATATAAAAAGAAAAGTGATAGAAAATGTTTACATTGTTAAGAAGAGACTAATGAACTTGTGTTTTCAAAATGTAAGAGTAAAAAGGTTATGGGGAAAACTGTGTAAAGATTTTTTTCAAACCTCTACAAGAAGTGAATAAAGTAAACATGGATATGATTAAATATGCATCTTATTAGAATAAAAGTAAAGAATATTGCAAAAGAATCGATACAAAGTTATTTTGCGTCATATGAGTTGTATGGAATTAAAAAACAAATGAAATTATGTTTAATGGTAAATGAATTATAGCAGCTGCTTCTTTCAGCTTTTCCCGGTTAGGGTTCGCCACAGCAGATCACCTGTCCGCTCATGATTGGCAGTGGAGTTTTACAGTGTCAATTTGCCAGCCTGGTGCCCAACCTTCCTTGGAAGGCACACACTCACCCCAAGGGCCAATTTAGAGTGCCCTGCCCAGTCCATCTACAGCATGTCTTTGGGATGTGGGAAGAAACCGGAGCACCCGGAGGAAACCCACGCGACCACAAGGAGGACATGCAGACTCCTCACAGAAGGCACTGCAGCAAATGGATTATAGAAACAATAAAGTAAAATCAGGTGGTGGCTATGGAAAAAGAGTGGGGGTCTAATTGGGATGAAAATTTACTATGACTGTAAGAAAAATTATGAATGTGTTTATATTTGTATATATATATTTGTAGATACATAAATATGTTGTAAATAAGAGTTCTCTTTTTTTGTATAAAAATAAAGGACCTTTTACATCCACCTGAGCTATTACCACCTCAGGCAGATAGGGCCTCAGTTGAACAACTCATTTGATTGCATCTTTGTCATGTGTGATTCCCTCCCTCAGTATTTGGTAGAGCTGTGATTTTTTAAAAAAAAAAAGTCTGTATATAGAACTGGCTACTTTGAAACGAGGGTGTTTTTTTTTTTTTTCTAGGGAGATATGTGCAGTTATGTCATAGGCCATGTAGAGAGCAGTGCCGTTCTTGTAATGAGCATTGACTTCACATTTAATAACTTTAAATTCAAACACTGCTAACATAGCCAAAAAGGCATTCTGTTGTTTTTGATTTTTGTCATATTAACTGCAGTGACTAAGGTTTGCAGTGTATCAAGCTGCTGTTGCCTTCCTTTTGATTTATCAGGAAAGTTATATTGATTCCTTTTGGAATCTCGGTTACAACTTGTGAGTGAAAGTTTGTTTACAAAGATTTCTTATTAGGCTCAGTGAAGTGCTGTTACATTTTGTTTTGCTCTAACAGATGATTTTCAGTGTAACAGCTTTTAGTGTAAAATAATTCATAAACACATTTTCTTCCTTTTAATTCTGTGCCTTGTTTGTTAATGCTCAGATGCATCTTTTTATGTTGGTGTAGCAGAGTTGAAAGTCTGAGATATAGCCACCTTTTATATAATTTAGGGACTACATATGTGCTCATTTTCTTCTTTTCCTGTTATTTCTATTTTAGATTACACCTGTCTCCACTTGTATTATATCAGATTTTCAGTATAACAAAGATAAAAGAAGCTTCTAGATGTATGCATACATCTGTAGGTTACCGCTGCAAGCGGAAGTCATATCTAGTGCAGCACTGTCTGACTTTTTGCAAGTAAGCTCTGCAGTTTAAGTCTAGAAGGCATGCGGTTGATGGGCATCTGTGTAGAGAGTAGTATGCAGTCAATTGATGGACGGCATTATAGTCAAATGATCAGAAATGGGAAAAGTTCCACTAATATAAATTTTATAAACAGTTGTCTAATAAAGAACTTAAGATCCTCACAACAGCCATAGATTACTTGAGATGTTTAGGGAATTTATTTTGTTATCCTGTCCTTTAAGATTCCATTTTACCAGATACTGACTCTTAATGTATTTTGAATGTTGTCATATATCCAAAGAATATTTTACCAGATGCCAACTTTAATGTATTTTGAATATTGTCATATCTCCCAAGAATTTTTCATGCAGATATTTTGTGTCAGTTGTTTGGCAGCTGAAATTTATTTCCAGAAAATGAGATGTCTGTATGTAGTGTGAATACTTTACAAATGCTGCAACATTACATTATGTTGAATCTTTAAGGTAGACCAGTAGAGAGCAGTCTTTTTCTTCTCTTCATTTATCTTGGACTGAAACTCAGCTGAAGTACTATTAACTAGTTTGTTACTAGTGTCCAGGGCAATTTACCTGGATTTCAAGTAAGGGTCACTGGAAATGGCCCACACATGCAGCTTCCTGTGCTTGTTAATTAGCAATGTAGGAAAATATAGTTACAAGTTTTTGAAGGACTCCTCTGTCTTCTGAGCTTATGAAGAATTCTTTACCAAGGTGTATCTTTGCTTATAGGTTAAAGTGTAGCATTTTTTTTCTACAGTACTATAACCACTCACTGTCCATGTTCTACATTGGTAACTGCTGCAGCATTGTTTACTAGTCGAGGCTAACTTTAAACAAGGAATGTAAAATTTTTTTTAGGGAATTAACAATGTTTTTAAAATACTGTAAAGTCGTCAGGTTAGGGACGTAACTAAAGCTTTGCTGTCTTTTTATCCTGCCAGTGTGTTTACTGGATAAAATACATTTTGTACGCACTTTGTTCATTTGTTTTCCTCTTATCCATGTAATCCAGTAGAGGATCAGTGGACGCATCCCAGTACTCATTAGGCACAATACATAGAATCTCATCCTGAATAGGCTGCCAGACCACCACAGAACATAGATACATGCTCACATTCATATGGCATGCATGCCTATGGGCAGTTTAGAAGAACACATGTTCAATTACTGCATGTCTTTGGGATTTTTTTTTAATTATTTTTTTTTTTGTGATTCTTCATTACATTGGATTTTTTTCTCAGCTGTGGGGAAGAGGGGATTTTTTTCAAGACACTGACAAAGTCCTCACTAAAGTCTGCATAAGGACTCCTACTGAACTTGTGTATTTTTGTCATATATATATGTATATATAGATATATATATATATATATATATATATATATAAAATCGTTCAAAAATGGGTGTTGAATCACCTTCAGTGCCTTCATTGCTTGTAAGTAAATTGGCCAGGTGCCTAGGGGAAATTACTGAAACACAGTTAAAAAAAACACACACACACCAGGTCAAAAACCCATTGCATGTAATGTACAAAATTGTCAGCTATGCCAGAATCAGGCAAAAACCACATTAATTGCATTACATGTCACCAAAAAATAAACTTTAAACCCCAAAATGCAAACTTGTTTCTGCTGATAACATGATATAAGGCAGCCCCCAACCCCTCCAACCTCTAACTGAATAAACTTGCTAGTGATACTAATGCTGTTTCTCACTTCGAGCAAACTACAGCTCACTAACATTAATATTCATATGCTGTGAGACTGTGCTTTCTACACGTACCCTAACTTAAACTCACTAGCTAAAGAATTGCACATTAAATCTCACAAATGAAAAATCTTTTAATAGGCATACTCACCACCATCCAGATAACTTACACTGTTATGATTACATATTATATCAATGAAGTTAAAATGCCATTTAATATACATACTTGCATAAATAAGATTGGCAAACACAGCACTCTAAGAAAGCAGTCAATTGTCAAAATGTAACTTGATAATTTACTGTCACAAAAAGAGATTTCCATTAGCTTAATTCCCCTGTTATTTAGGACAGGCTTTAGGAGTTTTTGAAGGCATGTCACGAAACAGAAACAAGTTTCAGGGAATACTTCAGCAGTGAAAGAAAGTGACTGAAATTGTTTTGTGGATCACTTCTGTATCAAAGCATGAACCCATCTTTTCTGTCAAAATTTAACTGCGTTTTTACTGAATAGCACATTTTGTGTAGTTGCTACCTTTCTCCATGGTTGTGTGACTGTCAAATTTTTATATGTAATTAAAGTGGGTATGAGGAACATCAATTTTATATTTTCCATTTATTGCTTAGGCAGTATTTTCTTTTTCTTGTTTCAGTACATCGTTGTCTGCATTTTTAATTTCTTGTGGCTTTTGGTGTTTGTTTATTGTTTTGTGAAGGTGGGTTCCATGTGGAGGCTTTTGGTTTCTTGCTGGAAATGCAGATTTTCTGATGTTTTCAGGAATGCTTATTATGACAGAAACAGGACTAGTAATTGATTCTGGATATACTGAGCATTTCTCTGTAACGGATGTTTCTTTTTGAAAGTAATTGAATAGCTGCTGACCAGGATCAAGGGTGTTCTATCTGCTGTCAGCCTCAAAATATTTTTCATGAAGTATTTTGCAATCATGAGGTATTCTTTCTTTTGTTATGGATCTATCCTCAGATGAGATATCCTTCCATTTCAATGTTGCAGTATTCTGTACAATAGGGATCCCCTGCCAAGGGCTGCCTGACGTCCGGCCAGTATACCAAAGCCTTTAGGTTGCTTTAAGGTATGCTGTATGTAACACATATGCTCCTCACATAACAGGGCGTAAAGGATACATCAGACATACCATCCTCAGAACTTTTTTGCCGTTAGTCCACTATTTCTTGATCGTCAGTCTGAATGCCCTTTCCTTTGCTGATTCACCAAGCCATTTCAGCTAAGTGCCCCATTGGGGTTTTTTGATCTTATCTTTTTTGTATTGTTGCTTGTGGGGTTTCAAATCATCCAAGAAGGGTAAATTCCAGTGTAGGAGACAGATTCCCCATAAAGATCGTCATGAGCAGTGCTTATTTTGTAACCATAAGTCCTGTTCAGTTTATCAGGCCTTTGTTCCTAAGATACTCCATAGTCAGCATTCTTCCTTAAGCTTGTATTTGGAGAGTCAACGTCTTAAGTTTCTAGCTAAAGGCACTATGGAAGGAACTTCCTGCTCTGAGGGGCAGTCATCAGTGAAGAAGGCCAAGAAGCCTAGGTCTGATTCTTCTATTGTGCAGCCTCCACTGGACGTTTTATCCAAAGCAAGTGAAAGCTTGGAAGTTCACCCGGATCCACTGTTTGATTCTTCTGCCGTGACAGTTTCAGAGGCCGGCATAGATCTGACCTTATGCATGTCCTTGGAGGCCTTGAAGATGTCCGCTTCAAACTTTCAAGAGGAACCATGGCTGATTATTTCTGAGAGGCCAAGGAGTGTTCCTCAGATGTTGGTCAGGGAGGAAGTTCTGACTACTATTATTGAATGCCATCAAGGGTCGGAGCCTTCTAAGTTTCATAAGGCAGATGTCCCCTTGAAGAAAAAGCAAAAGACTAAGCATGTTTCTCCAGCTCCTAAGGACCTGTAGGGTGAATGGCAGAATTTCACTCAGTGGTTGTTTAATGCTTTGGCTTTGAAATCTCCTTATGGGGTCTCTGTTCCAGCCCCACTTGGTCCCCCACTCCCCTTAAAAGACCCAGGGAACAGGATTCCCCTGAGGAGGAGATGGATTTAGATCCAGATTTAGAATCCCTTGCTTACTCATCTCAAATTCCCTCTCCTTTAGACTGTGGGTCTGAGGAAGAGGAATCTACTAGTCATGACACTCCTTTCGAGGAGATTTATTTTGGGGACACAGTCTCAAGAATGGTAGTGTTTTTTAAAATGGGATGGTGCTGATTTCTAAGATACAGAAGAGATATTACCAGCTCCTGCAAATGGATTCTTCTAGATCTTCTGCTGTTCCTCCTGTTTTGGCTGCCTTGTTGGATGTCTTTTCTACTGCATCTAAGGCTCTGGATTCCCCAGCCCCCAAGAAAGATAAGGTTTTATAGGGTGCCTGAGGACTATACATTTCTATATAGGTGCCCTTCTGCTGACCCTTCAGTGGTGTCTGTGGCTTCTGACAAGCCATCTCAGTTGCTGTCTTCTACTAAGTTATTTCCTTCTGATAAAGACAGTAGAACTATGGAAAAGCTAGATAAAAAGGTTTATACCTCGGCTACCTTAGCTTTTAGGGCTATCAATTATCAGATCCATATGTCCAGATACATTTTGGCTCTTCTTTCCCAGGCCTTTCAGGTAATTTATGATCCCTCAGACTCTGAAGGGAAGACTTCTGCTATTTCCCTGTTAGGGACTTCGTTCCAGGTGACTCACCATTCCATTAAGTGTAGTTATGATGCAGCAGATGCTTCTTCTAGGACGGCTGCCGTTGGTTCTGTGATGAGATACTCCTGACTTTGGCTTCAACCTTTGCCTTTGGTGAAGCTGCTGCTAGTTTGTTTGTCTCTTCAGGATAAGGGCAAGGCCTTGCAGGAACTTGAAACATGTTTTTGTTTCTTCTGTGCCTGAATTTCAGAGTAATTACCTCCAATAAGCCCACCTTTGTTTGTAGGCAGTCCCGCTCTCCCCCAAGGGTAAAAAGGGTGGGAAGCAGGCTCCTCTTGCTAATGCTACCCAAACTTCTGCACCACAGAAGTTTCCTTTTCCTGACAAAAGAAGTGCTGCCTGACTGTCCTGTTCTTCTCAGCCACATTCCTCTTTCCCATTCTCTTCCTGTTTGGTTAAAGATTACTCAGGATTCCTGGGTTCTCCCCATTGTCTGCCTTCAGTGTTTCATGGTCTGGAAATCTCTTTCCCCTTTTTATGGGCATTCCTCAGCCCCCTCAGTAACAGTTTCCTTTCTTTCGAGTGGTGCTTTGGGAATCTTTTGACTCAGGAAACTATTCAGGAAGTTCCATTTTCCCAGAGGGGGAAGGGGTTTTACTCCAGAAAGTTTTTGGTGCCAGGAAAGAGGCCACTTACTTTAGACTTCTCTCATCTAAATACTTTTCTGAAGGTCCCCTCTTTTCAGATGTTGTCCCTTCAGGCTTTGTTCCCTCTTCTACTTCCTCAGGCTTATTTGGTGTCTTTGAATCTCAAGGATGCTTATCTTCATATCCAGATTCATTCCCTTTTCAGGAAGTTTTTTACATTTCTCTATTGTTTCCTGACATTTTCAGTTCTCTTCTTTGCCCTTTGTATTTTTTGGTGCCCCAAGAGTATTCACCAAATGCCTCACTCCTGTGATTGCTTTTTGCAGGCTAAGGAGGATACAAGTCTTTCCCTACTTGGATGACCTCCTGTTTCAGGCATCTTCTCCAGAGACCTTGTTGCAAGATCTTTTTTTGCAGTCTCCCTTGCAGAGCTTGGGGTTCACTATAAATGTCAAAAACTCCTTTGACTCCTCAGGATCATGTCTTTCCTGGGTGCATGATCAAGACTGTTTTATGCTGGCATCCCTGTCTCGTCTCATGGCCCTAACTGTCATTTCCTTTTTTCATTACCATCTTCCTCTGACCTCAGTAACACCAAAGAAATTTGAGAGCTCTGGGTTTCATGGCTTCCACCACTCCTATGCTCCCTTTTGCCAAATTCCACATGAGAAAACGTCATTGGTTTCTAAAGTCAGTTTGGCTTGAGCATTCTCATCCTCTCCAATTTTTAGTTTTTTTTCTTCAATGTCTCAGGCAGAAACTTCCTTGGTAGATTCAGCAGTTACCTCTCAATCCAGGTCTCCCTTTTCATCCACCTCTTTCCTCTCACTAGCTGTTCACATACACTTCAGATGTGGGATGGGGAGTAGCTTTCAACCTTTTTTCTCCCCAGGACCTCTCATGGTGTTTACAGACAAGACCACAATGATGTATGTCAAGAAACAGGGGGCGGACAAGGTCTTGTCTTTGCAGGTTACCACTCCTGGTGTGGGAACTAGCTATCCAGTATCAAGTGACTCTTCAGGAAGTTTGCATTCCTTCAGCTCAAAACATTGTGGCAGACTCTCTGAGCAGGGCCATAACTCAGTCTTATAAATAGATGCTTCACAGGGATGTGTTTCTGGACATTGTCCACCATTGGGGTACTCCTCAAATAGATCTTTTTCCCTCCCCTCTGAACAGGCAACTTCCTCTGTTTTATGCCAGAGTCCCAGGTCTTCTGTTTTGGAATGTGGATGCCCTTTCTTTTCCTTGGAAGGAGATGTTTTTTATACTTTCCCTCCCCTTCCCCTCATTCCAAAAGTCCTGTTTAAAATACAACAGAATGCTCCCAAAATCTTGTTGGTGACTCCCCTTTGACCGAGAAAGCATTGGTTCCCTCTTCCGCATTTAGCATAGGGCAGTTGTCACAGGTTACCTCACAGGGCTTGACCTTCTTATACAAGACAAGGGATCTCTCATCTGTCCCCCTCTGTCCACTTGTCAACTGATACTGTGGGTGATAGGATGGATTTTGATTCCACATAGACACCTTTTTTCTGAAGACGTGCTTAAGGGTCCTGCAGGAGGCCAGTAAACCCACTACTAGGAAGTCCTACTTATCCAAATGGAAGAGATTTTTCTGTTTGGTGTTTTTCTCATAACCTGAATCCACTTTCTGTGGCTGTTCCTTTTGTTCTGTCTTACCTGTGTGAAATGTTCAGTGCTGGTTTGGCTTATTTTTCTGTTAAGGACCACTTATCAGTTGTTTCTGCTTGTCTGCCTTTATCACATCCTTTAGCTACTAGATTTGAAGCTAAACAGTTCCTTATAGGCATCATCCTTATTAGGCCTCCCAGGAAGCCTGTTCCACCTTCCTGGGATCTTAATTTTTTTTTAGAAAAATTGACTCAGGCTTTTTTTTGAGCCTGCAGCTTCATCTTCCTTGCAGCATTGCTCTTGGAAGACTGTATTTCTGTTAGCCCTTACTTCTGCCAGAAGGGTGTCTGAGGTTCTGTCTCTTGTGGCTTGTCCTCTTTTTTGGTGTTTCATAAGGACAGGGTATCCCTTCGTACTAATCCTTTAAGGAGGTGAATGAGTTGTCCCTTAATCAGTCTATTCACTTACCCAATTTCCCCCTTTCCCCCTTCTCCTCAGTTGGCCAGTGAGAAGGTGCTGCATACATTGGATGTGCATAGCCAATTCAGATTTTGTTTGGATAAGACTAAGACTTTTTTTCAAGTCTGATCAGCTTTTTGTTTCTTTTCATTCTAGATCTTTTGGATTGGCTGTGTCCAAGCAAACTGTTTCTTCTTTGATTTCTAAAGCCATCTCTTTTTGTTATTCCTTTCATGGTAAGAGCCGTCCTTCTGTTAAGGCTCATTCTACTAGAGCTGTGGCTTCTTTGGGTGCTTTTTTCAAGGGTTTGGATACTAACTCTATTCTTGAGGCAGCTACCTGGACTTCCATGCATACATTTACCAAGCACAAGTTAGATAGAATTTCCAGAGCTAGAGCTGGTTTTGATAGGGCCATCCTTCATGGGTTCCTAGAGAGCTCTGCTGGTCCATCCTCCCCCTCCCTTCTTCCTGAGCTTTTGCACTCTCTCTAACATAGTGAATACTGCAGCAGTGAAATGGAAGGACATAGTACAATTGTGTAAGATCTTACCATAACAGTAAATGTTCTTCATTTCATTGTTGCAATATTCACTCCCTCCCTCCTCCCCCTTGTCTTTTTCCATTCTGGATGTACTGCTTACATCTTTTCTCCTTGGATTGGCATTCTTACTGGGGAGCTGAGTTCTGAGGAAACAGCAGAAACATTACTAATCAAGCAGAAGAGAAAAATGAGTACTAGGCAACGATATTTGTTTTAACTTATAATGGTACATGCATCTGGCCCCTTAGCAAATGAAGCATCTATCAAGCCAACTTGTATGGTTTGTTGTTTGTGTGTGTGTGTGTCTATATATATATATATATATATATCTGTAGATATTCATATACACACACACACACACACACACATATATATATATATATATGTATATATATATATATATGTATATATATATATGTTCATAAGTAGGTACTAGGCTGTCTGCCCAAGGGCATTTATAAGCCTAGCCAGAGTGTCGTCTTTCGCCGCCCCATTGATTAATTAACTGATCCTCTGTCAAGCAGAACCAATGAAGTGATCCCAGGGGTGTATTCTCTGTTACCCATCCACTCGTCAAGGTTTCTCTTGAAGAGTGTTAGTGAGGGGCTCTGCCTGATGTAATTTGGAATTTTGTTCCAAAGCATGAGGAGTCTCTGTGACAGGAATCTATCCCTCCAGCATATTCTATTTATTGTTGTGGCGAGGTTTAGCTCACTAGAGTGCGTGGCTCGCAGTGACTTGGATTTCTTTAGGTGGAGCATGTCCATCAATTCTGAGTTGGACATGGCTTTGTAAGTAATGCAGAGATCACCTCTGGGTAAGCAATATGCCACTGAGTACAGCCGGAGTTTTTTCAGTCGGGCTGCATAGGACATATGTTTGAGGCCAGTAATTCTCTTGGTGATGTACTTTTGTGGTATTTCCAGCTGTTGGAAGTGTCTTGTGAGGTACATCCCAAATTGGGCATTGTACTCTATGATGGGTCTAATGAGTGACGAGTAGAGGGGCACTATAACCTCTTTATTTCTAGATGCAATCTTTTAGTAATTAGATAGGCCACATAGAAGGATTTCCTAATTACTTTGGCAATATGATTGTCAAACGAGAGATTACTATCTACCTGGGTCTCCAAAGATCTCTTATTACCTCTTCTGTATTAAGGGGGCTGCCACCTATGTGGTAATTCGTGGGTGTTTTGTTTTTCCCAAATGGGATGACTGTGCATTTTTTGGCATTTAGCTTGAGGCCATGACTTTGACACCAGGTGTCTGTCTCAGTAAGGCCCTTTTGGAGGATGTCCATGTCAGCCCGAGAGTCAGTTATGGCTCCCAGTTTGCAGTCATCGGTGAACTTGGTTAGCCATAGTCCTCATGTGTTCGCCTATACATCTGCGAAGTATATGCTGAACAGTAGGGGTCCCAGGCCAAGCCTTACGGGACACCACTGGTTTAGAGTCTGACCTGGAGCCCACTATTCTTACCGTGTGAGTTCTGTCTGTAAGCCAGTTGGCAACCCATCTTGTGACATAGGGGTTTATGTTCAGACTGGTGAGTTTTTCTGTAATACCCGAGTGGGGAATGGTGTCAAAAGCCTTTGCGTGGTCAAGGTAGGCTGTGTGAACCACCTTTCCCTCGTGTTTGGCCTTGGTGGCTGTCTCGAAGAAATCAACCAGGTTTAGTAGGCATGATCTGCCCTTAACAAAGCCGAACTGTGTGCACAAGGTCTCCCCACAAACAAGCTTGGAAAATGGATACCCTGTCCTTCACTTGGAATCAGTTTACGCCTTTCCCCTTCTGCCTGTCCTCTCCAAAGTGCTACTAAAGATCAAGCAGGACAAACCAAGGACAATACTGATTGCACCGGACTGGCCATGCCAACACTGGTACCCCCTCTTGCGCAGTGTGTCACTGCCGACATCATGGCACCTGTCTCAGACCCCTGCCCTGCTGTCTCAGCAGAAGGGCCAGATTCTGCACCCACAGCTTCAAATAATAAACCTGGCAGCCTGGCTAATTACCTGATCTCTCCTTTACCATCCCTCAGTAAGCAAGTGATGGATGTCATTCTGGAGGCAAGGAGGCCTAGTTCTAGAAAATCCTATGCTGAAAAATGGAAAAGATTCTGTTCCTGGAGCCAAACTCTGGGGATGGGCACAGCAGCACCCAGTTTATCTCATATTCTTCAATGCTTAACTGAGATCCTTCACAAGGGCCTTTCCTTTTCTTCCATCAAAATTAATGCCTCAGCCATTTCAGCTCGTTACAATACAGAGCCACCCCTCTCCTCTCATCCACTGCTGAAACAATTCCTCAGAGGGGCCAAAAACATAAGACCACCCAGGAGAGCCCCTACTCAAGCCTGGGACCTTAACTTTGTATTGGAAAAGCTTACTCTTCCTCCCTTTGAGCCAGCTGCAAATGCAGAGTTGAAATTCCTTTCTTGGAAAACAGCCTTCCTTCTAGCCATCAGTTCAGCAAGAAGGGTGTCTGAATTACAGGCCCTTATGGCAGTGGAGCCTTTCATCATCTTTCTTGCAGACAGGGTGTCCCTCAGGACCAATTCCTCTTTCATGCCCAAGGTGGTATCCAGTGTGGCCCTTAATCAGTCCATCCGTTTGCCAACCTTCTTTTTTAATCCACAGAACAAAGGGGAACGAATACTGCACTCCTTGGATGTGCACAGGCAACTTAGATTTTACTTGGACAGGACTAAGCCTCTCAGGAAATCTGAACAGATGCTGGTCGTATTTGCTGCAGCAGCAGAGGGGAAGGCCATTTTAAAGCAAACTATTTCTAAATGGATAGGCCATTGCATTCAATTCTGCTACAAGTACCATGGAAAACCTACCCCACAGGGGATAAGACCACATTCAACCAGGGCTGCATCTACCTCTACAGCCTTTCTCAGAGGTGTCCCTACCAGGGACATCCTAGAAGCTGCTACCTGGAGTTCTGTACATACCTTCACTAAGCATTACCACATGCCAATTTTTTCTAAATCCAGAGCTAGCTTTGCCACTGCTGTTTTTCAGGGCCTTATAGCTGGTCCTAATGCTATCTAATTACCTCCTCCCATCCATAGCTTTAGGAATCTACCCAAATGTGATGACTGCAACAGTGAAACACGAAAGACATAGTACAGTCATGTACACTTACCATAAATGTAGGTGTTCGAGTGTATTCACTGTTGCAGTCCTGGTTACCCTCCCTCCTGTCCCCTGACTTCTATTGACTATACCTCTATTCTTGCTTACTGTGCTTATAGCTTTTTGGTGCATTTGCTTTTTTGTTGGAGGTGTAACCTTGTATATAATTGCTTCCCATTATGGGGGCACCTGACATCTGGGGCAAGAAAAACTGATGTAATGGTGTTGGCTGCATGCTTTTTATACCCCTGACTACCTGACATCATGGAAGATGAGACAGCAACTGATGCAGGACCCAAGACTTTGATAATCAGGCCGACTGAGGGCTACTGCAAGCCGATAACCCAAATGTAATGACTGCAACAGTGAATACACACTTGAACATCTACATTTATGGTAAGTGTACACAACTGTACTTTTCCCCTATCCGTAAGGTGGCAGAGGTGCTAAACTGGGTGCGAATCTGTAGTTACCCATCCATTCATCTAAATTACATTTGAACATAATAGAAGTACTGTGCTTTACATAGAGTGGAAGACTGTTCCGTTGAAGTGGTATCTCTGTGATACATGCCTGTTACTCCAACATGTTCTATTTATTTTCCAGAGGAGATTGACATACCTTGAGCAGACATTTATGATGCCACTGGACTTGCTAAGGTGTAATAGACCTGACAGAATAGGCTCTGTTCAAGCTGTGTATGGGAGGTACAAGTCACCTCTCAATAGCCTGTATGATACTAAAAAGGGGGCAAAGCTTTGAGACTTGCATTTCCCTGTCAAGGATTGGTATCAGAGCTTAGGTAAAGAGAAAAAATAGGAGGATCCTAAGTGAAAGACAAGCATTGGCAGTGTTTTTAGTAGAAACTGTAACAGAAGCTGCTGTTAAAAAAAAAAAAGAGAGAGATAATTAGTAGGGCATGTAAAAGATTGCATGATAACTATAGGAATCAGTCAGAGGATGTTAGAAAGCATTGGGAAGAGTAAGTGGATAAGAAATTAACAAGGAAACAGTGGGGGATATGTGTAAGGCTCCCAAATATGCAACAAAGTCTAGAAGATCTAGGATGTTTGCTTGAAAGTATTTGCATAGGTATTTTTATACCACAAGTAGATGCCAAAGATTTTTTCCTCAGGTTGATTGCAAATGATGGAGGTGTGATAGGGAAGATAGAGCTAATTAGGAACATATTTTTGGGAGTATGAGTTGGCAGACTTTAAAAATTCCCCACAGACTACTATAACAAAAATACTGGGTGAACAAGTTGGTGTAACAAAGGAAATGATTTTTTGAGCGATGATACAGAAACAGAATTGCCTAGACATAGTAAGGCCTTGCTGAATTTTATTGTGGTGGCTACCACAAAAATCAATTACTCGAAAATGGTAACTGAAGTCAAAACCAACTCTACTAGAAGTTGTGAATATATTAACAGAGATAAAACAACTGGAAGTGGGAACTTCAGAAAAGGGTATGAGCAATTACGTAGAAAAAATGGGAATTGTGGGAACAATGCATGGAGAATAATGTTTTGTATGAGGAATGAGGTTTAAAAGAAGTAGGAATTGAATAAGTTGTGTAATGTTTGACTATCAATGACTGCCTAGATTATAATGTTTGCAACTGAAAATTTGTCAGCATGGTTTGCATGATTGCCTATGTCTTAAGTGATAATTTAATAAAGATGTTTCATGTTTAAAAACAAAAAAAAAGGCTTTGAGACTGCATATGTTTTATGGCTTAGGCCCTTGAGAAAGTGTTGTGGTCATTCCATCCATGACAAGTGTTTGGACTGGTACATGAATATGAACTAGAGCATTCACTGCCAGTTTAGAGATGCCGCTACCTTCCTGTGCTTATTGCAGAAATATAATTTGTTTGTTGTTATAATATGAAATATCACAGATAGAAGCTTGGATTTTTTTATGTTGGAAATATTTTAGTATGTTGAAACTTCATTTATTGCAAATGCCGTGCTTTGGTTTTTAGTCATACAAGTCAAAGAGGAGGAAAGAGTTTTTTTATTTTTGCCCCTGCTGTTTGTCAATAAGGAACACCGCCCCCCCCCCCCTTTGTCAACATGCCTAGCTTATCAGGGGAAGGGGCCATGCAATGGGCTGTATTGGCATCTGCCAGTTCCGCAAGAGACATTGCCAGCAGTCTCACCCTCTCCCCGAAGCACAAGAAGTGGTTTCTCGTGGTCTCCATCAGAGAAATTGCATCTCCCCATATACCCACTAAATGCCCACCTCCAGTCCCCCAGGAGAGGTGATTGGGCCCTGAACCTTTACTGTTCTTCCTCCCTGCATGTCTCATGCAGTGCTTGGGGCTGCTTTTCAAACCCTGGTCACCTGGGAAGCAGTCAGGTTTCCAGCTCTGTGTGCCTCAGAACTGGGCTGTAAGAGTGAGAAGCTGAGTTTCATGTTTGTTTTACAGTTCTCCTGTTTCAGCATTAGAATCTTTAAGGGATTTGTGGGCAAAGCCTCCTCGCATTGGTGATTCACTTCAGCCTGATTCCACCCCCCAATCTGTAAAACCAATTGTAATTCGATATATGGCAATTTTGTCCACTGCAGTGAGTTTGGTGCATAGTTAGACATGTCACAGAATGTTTTAGTTGTGACTGATTATTTCTTGACTGTGCAAGTTGTACTTAATTGCAGTAAATCCATTTCATTTTACATTGATATGGGAAGCATGGTATAACCACTACATTTATTATATATTCTTCATCTACATCTGTTTGAAAGTCTTGCACACACATTTAAGGGAACACTTCTCTTATTCAGCCAGTATCCGCATCCTCTGCATATACTCAGTACTCAAGTTTTGAAGAGCTTTTGTACATGCTTGCAATATATATATCTAGCTAAATTGCCCATCATACTTTACGTATGAGTGCAGTGTGTTTGGTCGACATTACTGTGGTTGACAGCTGGCAGTGTTGGATTGTTTGTTCAAAAGGATATATCATCGGATGTGTGCTTTGTCAAAAATTGTAAGTGGGATATATGCTAACTTTGTGTGATTGCTCAAAAGAATGTGGGTTAAGGTAAGGGGATAAGTGTGTGTGCAGTTGTGTGTGTTTAGTGTTCTAGTCAGGGTTAGGTTAGCGGATAGCTTTAGTGTATGTGTTTATATATATATATATATATATATATATATATATATATATATATATATATATATATCTATATATAAAATAATAATGTTGTGTGTCATACATAGTGTGTGGTGAGTGTCCAAGTTGTTGTGTGTGGAAAGGCTGTGTTTAAGTTTGATTTTTATTAGGGTTAGGAACAGGGGTTAGGAAAGGGTTAGGGGGTAAGGTGGAACTGAGGGTTTTTGGAACTTCCTTGTTTTACTAAATGATCTTTCTGTTAACTGCGTCAAAAGGCAAAGGCCAAAGTGTTTTGATGGCATTCAAAACTAAAAGTTGTGCCCTGCTTCTACTACTACTAAAGTAATCCACACATTCCTGAAGAAAAATAAGATTGCAGTTCCTATCAGTGGTGTAGTTATAGTTGTTGTGGCTGGTATCAGGTAAGCTATTCCTCGATGTATGCCATAAATAGGTCAGTATAAATAGATGCAGATGAAGCACCCCTAGCTTTCCCCTTCAATTGCAAAAAGCAATTAGCAAACTAAAACACATTCTTAGTAATACACATTTTGTTTAAACACAGAATGTTGTCAACATTTTATCTAAAACTCTTAGCCTAACATGTCTCAGGGAGAGGAAATACACTAAAATAAAGTTTTATCAGGGTGCAAGCCTCCCTTTTAGTTAAGTATACCAACCTGAGTGTCACACAACTGCAGAGAAAAGAGAAAGCGCCACACAGTGTGAGTCACTGCTGTTCGTATATTATGTTCTTTGTAGTTGTGTGACACTGGAGTTATTCTATTTAAGTAAGGGAGGTGTAGGGGATGAATCCCTCTTGGGAAGTGCAGTGGGGTGCTTGTCCCCTTGCAAAAACATCTATTTTGGTGTATTTTCCCTGTCTGAAACATTTAGTTAAATGTGTTTTAGATTAAATTTTTGTTGATATTTTTGTGTATTAGATAAATTTATATCTATCATCACCCCCTTTTCCCATTTTTGCAGATGGTATTGGGGTGTCCCCTCAGCATTTTTAAACAGGAAACATCTTTATTAAATCATCACGTATAATGTAGGCAATCATACATTTATGTCAATATGGTTTGTTTTCATTTTTGTCATTTTAGTTGCAAACATTATACATCACAAACCATACTGACATAATTTTAGTTGCAAACATTATATATCACTTAAAAACTGTCTAGTCATTGTCAGTCAAAGACTACATGGCTCAACCTCATTCGTCCTGTGCATGCATTGTTCCTACAATTCCATTTTTCTGTGTAATTTTCTCCTACCCCTTTCCAAAGATCCCAATTCAAGTTGTTTTATCTCTGTTAGTATGTTCAGTAATTCTAGTACAGTCAGTTTAGACTTTGAGTTCCATTTGCTAGTAATTTTTTTTTGTTGTTTGTTTTTGGCAGCCACCATACTATGTGTAAGCAATTCTGATTCTGTACCATAGCTCAAAAAATCATTTGTTTAGTTACACCAATTTGCTCAACCAGCATCTCTGACAGAGTAGTCTGCAGGGAATTGTCTGCCAACTCATTACAGTTCCAGAAAATATGTTCCCAATTACCTTTTTCTTCCCCATCACACCTCCAACATTTGCTGTCTACTTGTGGTATAAAAATATCTGCGTAAACATTTCCAAGCCAAAAATCCTAAATCTTCTAGATTTTGTTGCATATTTGGGAGATGTGCATATTTCCTCCCATTGTTTCTTTGTGAATTGCTTATACAAACTCTCTTCCCAATCCTTTCTAACCAGCTCAGATTATTCATTTTATTAATAACAGCTTCTGTTTTAGATTCTACTAAAAACTCTGCCAGTGCTGGTCTTTCACTTAGGATCCCCCTATTTATTTCTTTTAGCCTGTACTCTGATATCAATCATTGATAGGGAAGGCAATCCCATTCTGTTACCTTTCCCTCTTTAATTATTTGCTCCCTATACCTTGGTTCTTTTGCCAGTTTTCTCCAATAAATTCCATCCCCCTCTTGCATAATGTCTCTATCCCTAATTACAGTCATCCCTATCGGCAAAATATCCTTTCTCCATTCCCGTGTTGTCTTGGTTCTTGGAATACTCTCTGCAACTTTATGAATATAATATTCTGCATGGTTATTGTTATTCTCCTTAAGGAGCTGCATCCAAAATCCCAGTCTCTCCTTGTTTCTTGAACTTCCCCCCTGTTTCATCATCATCCCTTTCCACTTTGAATTATAGTTTTCTACCTGTGCTCTGTATAGGAACCTTAACTGTGTAGCTCTGAAATACACCCTCAAATCAGGTAATTCCAAACCACCTTGTTCTGTTGGAAGAATCAACTTATCCCACTTGACTCTTGCCATCTTCCCCTCCCAGATAAAAACCTTCAGCTCTTTATTAATTGCTATTCACAACTTGATAAAAATATGCTGACCTGTATATAAAACTAAAAGGACTAAAAATATTTAACTGCTTGTATCTTGCTATCCATATCTACATAACAGAATTTCCAATTTCTCAGTTTTTATATTATCTTTTGTTTAGTCTTTTCCCACATATCCTTAGCTGCTACACCAGAATTCTGTTTAATCCATACACCTAAGTACTTCATTTTATCATATCCCCATAAGTATGGATATTGCTGAACCAGTTTTTATATGGGTACATAATTAACAGCTATTGCCTTTGTTTTAGCTTCATTAATTTTGTATCCCAAAAAGATTTGAAACTGCCTCAAAATGTTCCACAACACTGATATGTCCTTTTCTGGTTTTATCAGGTATAAAATAATATTGCCTATAAGCAGAGCTAGCTTTTCTTGACTACCATACATACCAATTATATCTTTGAATGTCCGAGTCCCTTATTTTCTTTGCCAATGGTTGTAAATATAATGCAAATAACAAAGGGGAAAGAGGTCACCCTTGCCTGGTTCCTCTGGCCAAACAGAAATTACCAGAGAGGAATCCACCCACTTTAATTTTTACCTCCGATCTCTCATATATCCTTCTAATCAACCTTCTATTTTATCAGGAGTTGCAAATGCTTCCACTACCCTGCTTATAAACTCCCAGCGTATTCTGTCAAATGCTTTCTCTGCATCAAGACCCACCAACAACAGTGGTATTTTCTTACATTCTGCTTCCCTTTGGATCATCAACGTTCTGTTAATGTTGTCAAATGTTTGCCTGCACTCCACAAAAACATATTGAGCCATATCTATTAATTTTGGCATCACCTTTGTCATTCTTTTAGCCATTGTAGACATAAACACTTTATAGTCATGATTTAGGATTCAAATAGACCTCTGAAGCTAGATCTGATGGGTCTTTACCCTTTTTAGTATTCCAGCCACCACCACTTTCTATCAAGATGTTGGTGCTGCTTCTGCTCTTAAAATACTGTTAAACAAAACTTTACAGATCTTTATCAGTTTTTTTCCTCCTAGCTTCCAGACGTCCACAGGAATATAGTCTGTTTCTGGGGACTTTCCTGTGGATTGGTTATGCATCATAATTTTTATATCATGTCATTCCTAATCTTAATGTTTAGTAATTGATCCTCATCTACCTCTAGCCTTGGCATATTTAATTCATCCATAAATGTTTCCATTTGTACCTTTTCTTGATTTCCATATTTCTCTGCTTTATACAGACTTTCATAAAATTTCTGAAATATTTCTAGTACCTGTACAGGATCTCTTGTCATATTCCTTGTTACAGACTCCCTAAGTTTGATAACAACCCTTTCTACTTTCTGTTGCCTGAGTTGTGCTAAAAGTTTTTGTGGTCTGGAGTTATTATCAAAAAAAAACAGTTACTTAACAGCAATCTTTCTAAACTCGTGCATATTATTGAGGTAACCCTTTATCTTCTGTTTAGCATTCTGCAATTGATCCTCTTCTTGTTCTTTTGAAATCAGCATTAACCTAAATAAATATGTGTGTGTGTTTGTGTGTGTGTGTGTGTGTGTGTGTGTGTGTGTGTGTGTGTGTGTGTGTGTGTGTGTGTGTATGTATATATATATATATATATATATATATATATATATATATATATATATAATGTGTGTGTAAATATATGGGTCCACTATCAAATCTCGAAATACTGAAATATTGAATTTCAGTATTTCAAGACGAAAATAAAGAAAGTATAGTTATTCAAAACTGCATTTTATTGAATGTTAGATTTCCAAATTAGCGGTAGTTGTGGTGTGGTGTGTAGTCTGTAGAGTGCTGTCTCTTTAAGGTGTAGTGTATTCTGGGGTTTAGAAATGGAGCCTGATGTGTGGTTTTATCTGGAAATAGGTAGGTTTGTGTTTTTTATAGGTTTTGAGTAGAGACATTTTATTTTTTAATCTTTTAGGAAGTTGTAGGAATAGGTTTGGGTAGGTAATTGAGTGTTTGTATGTGTAAGTGTTGATTTTTGTACATGTATAGTGTGTGTGTGTGTGTGTGTGTGTGTGTGTGTGTTTTTCGTGGCTGTACATATGAAAGTATGCAGTGGAAAGGTAGGGTACGTAGTGGTAGGTTTGTTGTGTTTGTGGTAGTGCGGGGAGGCACAGGGGGCTTGCCCCCCCTGATTATATGTAGATTTCTTGGGTTTTTTTGGTGTGTGTATATTGTTTGTTATGGAGTAGGGTACATGGTCATGTTTGTGTTTTAGTCTTGGAATACCAGAACAAAAGCACTTATTAAATTTGTTTTAATTGGTTGAATCTACGGTCATTGAGTTCTTTTTGTTGTTTTCTAGTTTGTGTTTTTTTCATGTTAGTGTGTGTTTGTGTGGTGGAGGGTGCATTAAAAAACATAGTGCCACTTACTGAAAATTTGGTATTATGAAGTTTCAGTATTGTGATGATCTTTTTTTTAATTTTTCATTGTAGTGGGTTTTCAAGTTTCTCATCTCGAAATTCTGAAATCCTGTATTTCGAGATTTGAAAACTGACCCATATACTCACATACGTATATATATATCTCTATATATACACACACATACACACACACGTACGTGTGTGTGTAGATATATATATATATATATATATATATATATATATATATATATACACACACACACACACACACAAATGAATTAACTTTGAGACACTGTACTTCAGAAAGAGGAGTTTTCAACAAGATACCACACACTCAGGCTTGGTATACATTCAGCTGTATTTGGGTTTTATTCATACTTGCCATATCCAAGTTACAAGGATCACATTTATATTTGCAACATGTACGTATGAATGTATAGCTCAGCCAGTAACAGCAGATGGCTTGCAGACTAATTGGAGAGCTGAAGTGAAGTATCACGAATTTTAGCAAAAGAGCTGTACCTGAATGTCTGGCTTCTTGTTGTCTTTTCGTGGGTTTGAGTGCTGTTGATGATTCAGTCCCATGGAGTCACCCTTAAGTGGAACAAGTCCTCTGGTCCCTGCTCAAAAAAAGTTATTTTTCATGCTGAGGCAGAGTTGGCCCATTTCCATTGTTATCCATTTCTGCCATTGGAGAAGATAATGTAGGTCATAGCCTTGGTAACCTGGTGAAACAGATTGCCCAGGCTCAGAAGTTTATCTGCCTTCAGTGCTTGATGACTGACACAGTTTTGTTGGTTCCTCTGTCATACCTGAGGCAGTGACTGTGGTGCTGTTTGCTTTAGAGCTACCATGTGCTGTGGTTCCTCCTGTTTATGCTGGACCTCTGTTTTGAGACTATGGTGTGTTGGATTATCACCCCAGACGTATCCTACAGAGCATTCCCTTTCTACAACAGAACCCAACACAGACCTTGAAAACAGCTGTTTTTCTTATGGACTTGATAGCTCATCTGGATGCTTATTTGGTGCAGGAGTGTGTTTCTCCCTGGAGAAGTGACTTTACATCATCCATTTGAGTCTTAGAGCAGTGTTACTGGCACTGCAGGCCTAGGAAAAACTGCTGCTTCTGGGCAGGTCCTTATTTGACCAGATAACCAGTACATCTTTTGGTGTCTAATAAGCAAAAGGGTCCAGGATTGCAGTTTGTTCACAGAAAGACAGTACTTTGGCACTGTACAAGTTACTGTCCTGCCCATTGTATTCCTGCTCTTTCTCCACCTCATCCTTCTGTACTTTCTATAATATACTCTGCCTATGGAAGATGAAGTACTTCCCTTAAAAAAGATTAATGTTATAGCTTATAACACATTCTGTTATTAAAAAAAAAGATGTATACATACATTGAGCCATATCTATTAATTTTGGCATCACCTTTGTCATTCTTTTAGCCATTGTAGACATAAACACTTTATAGTCATGATTTAGGATTCAAATAGACCTCTGAAGCTAGATCTGATGGGTCTTTACCCTTTTTAGTATTCCAGCCACCACCACTTTCTATCAAGATGTTGGTGCTTCTTCTGCTCTTAAAATACTGTTAAACAAAACTTTACAGATCTTTATCAGTTTTTTTCCTCCTAGCTTCCAGACGTCCACAGGAATATAGTCTGTTTCTGGGGACTTTCCTGTGGATTGGTTATGCATCATAATTTTTATATCATGTCATTCCTAATCTTAATGTTTAGTAATTGATCTACCTCTAGCCTTGGCATATTTAATTCATCCATAAATGTTTCCATTTGTACCTTTTCTTGATTTCCATATTTCTCTGCTTTATACAGACTTTCATAAAATTTCTGAAATATTTCTAGTACCTGTACAGGATCTCTTGTCATATTCCTTGTTACAGGCTCCCTAAGTTTGATAACAACCCTTTCTACTTTCTGTTGCCTGAGTTGTGCTAAAAGTTTTGTGGTGTGGAGTTATTATCAAAAAAACAGTTACTTAACAGCAATCTTTCTAAACTCGTGCATATTATTGAGGTAACCCTTTATCTTCTGTTTAGCATTCTGCAAGTGATCCTCTTCTTGTTCTTTTGAAATCAGCATTAACCTAAATAAATGTGTGTGTGTTTGTGTTTGGGTGTGTGTGTGTGTGTGTGTGTAAATATATGGGTCCACTATCAAATCTCGAAATACTGAAATATTGAATTTCAGTATTTCAAGACGAAAATAAAGAAAGTATAGTTATTCAAAACTGCATTTTATTGAATGTTAGATTTCCAAATTAGCGGTAGTTGTGGTGTGGTGTGTAGTCTGTAGAGTGCTGTCTCTTTAAGGTGTAGTGTATTCTGGGGTTTAGAAATGGAGCCTGATGTGTGGTTTTATCTGGAAATAGGTAGGTTTGTGTTTTTTATAGGTTTTGAGTAGAGACATTTTATTTTTTAATCTTTTAGGAAGTTGTAGGAATAGGTTTGGGTAGGTAATTGAGTGTTTGTATGTGTAAGTGTTGATTTTTGTACATGTATAGTGTGTGTGTGTGTGTGTGTGTGTGTGTGTGTGTTTTTCGTGGCTGTACATATGAAAGTATGCAGTGGAAAGGTAGGGTACGTAGTGGTAGGTTTGTTGTGTTTGTGGTAGTGCGGGGAGGCACAGGGGGCTTGCCCCCCCTGATTATATGTAGATTTCTTGGGTTTTTTTGGTGTGTGTATATTGTTTGTTATGGAGTAGGGTACATGGTCATGTTTGTGTTTTAGTCTTGGAATACCAGAACAAAAGCACTTATTAAATTTGTTTTAATTGGTTGAATCTACGGTCATTGAGTTCTTTTTGTTGTTTTCTAGTTTGTGTTTGTTTCATGTTAGTGTGTGTTTGTGTGGTGGAGGGTGCATTAAAAAACATAGTGTCACTTACTGAAAATTTGGTATTATGAAGTTTCAGTATTGTGATGATCTTTTTTTTAATTTTTCATTGTAGTGGGTTTTCAAGTTTCTCATCTCGAAATTCTGAAATCCTGTATTTCGAGATTTGAAAACTGACCCATATACTCACATACGTATATATATATCTCTATATATACACACACACATACACACACACGTACGTGTGTGTGTGTGTGTGTAGATATATATATACACACACACACACACACACACACACACACACACACACACACACACACACACACACACACACACACACAAATGAATTAACTTTGAGACACTGTACTTCAGAAAGAGGAGTTTTCAACAAGATACCACACACTCAGGCTTGGTATACATTCAGCTGTATTTGGGTTTTATTCATACTTGCCATATCCAAGTTACAAGGATCACATTTATATCTGCAACATGTACGTATGAATGTATAGCTCAGCCAGTAACAGCAGATGGCTTGCAGACTAATTGGAGAGCTGAAGTGAAGTATCACGAATTTTAGCAAAAGAGCTGTACCTGAATGTCTGGCTTCTTGTTGTCTTTTCGTGGGTTTGAGTGCTGTTGATGATTCAGTCCCATGGAGTCACCCTTAAGTGGAACAAGTCCTCTGGTCCCTGCTCAAAAAAAGTTTTTTTTCATGCTGAGGCAGAGTTGGCCCATTTCCATTGTTATCCATTTCTGCCATTGGAGAAGATAATGTAGGTCATAGCCTTGGTAACCTGGTGAAACAGATTGCCCAGGCTCAGAAGTTTATCTGCCTTCAGTGCTTGATGACTGACACAGTTTTCTTGGTTCCTCTGTCATACCTGAGGCAGTGACTGTGGTGCTGTTTGCTTTAGAGCTACCATGTGCTGTGGTTCCTCCTGTTTATGCTGGACCTCTGTTTTGAGACTATGGTGTGTTGGATTATCACCCCAGACATGTCCTACAGAGCATTCCCTTTCTACAACAGAACCCAACACAGACCTTAAAAACAGCTGTTTTTCTTATGGACTTGATAGCTCATCTGGATGCTTATTTGGTGCAGGAGTGTGTTTCTCCCTGGAGAAGTGACTTTACATCATCCATTTGAGTCTTAGAGCAGTGTTACTGGCACTGCAGGCCTAGGAAAAACTGCTGTTTCTGGGCAGGTCCTTATTTGACCAGATAACCAGTACATCTTTTGGTGTCTAATAAGCAAAAGGGTCCAGGATTGCAGTTTGTTCACAGAAAGACAGTACTTTGGCACTGTACAAGTTACTGTCCTGTCCATTGTATTCCTGCTCTTTCCCCACCTCATCCTTCTGTACTTTCTATAATATACTCTGCCTATGGAAGATGAAGTACTTCCCTTAAAAAAGATTAATGTTATAGCTTATAACACATTCTGTTATTAAAAAAAAAAGATGTGTACATACATTGCTAGCAGAGATACTTGAGAGACCTAATGGCAAAAAATAATGATCATACAGCATACAATAGCTTATGGGTTTTTTAGTATGAGCACAAGCTAGAATAAAACTGATGAAACCAAAGTTACCTGTCTGAAAGATGTTCAGATCTACAATTTGTCACCCTACATTTTTTGGAAAATAGTAAAGAATATTATTATCTCCAAAATACTTCCAAAGCTAAACAATCCCTCTTCTCAACTTAGCCCTGACTTTATTAATTTTATTGCACAAAATTCCATACTCAACCTACACAGACAGTTCCAAACTTTACCAGTTGCACTAACTGCAAGCTTTTCATGATCTTCTCAACAATCCCACTTTTTACTTTATTTTCTCATAAATAGTCAAGTCCCTGCTTCAAGGTGTAGGATGTGCTTAATAACCTATTCTTTCTCACGATACACCCACAACTCCATTCCCGAGGAGTCAAATTCCTATGAAAGCCATTGGCCTTCATCTTCAACCTTACCTTAACCACTAATTCTATCCCTCATAGCTTCAAACATTCTGTCATTATTCCGACCTTAACTCCTTTTCAGACATGTTTGATTGCTAAATTGGTTGAAAGGATTGCGCATTAGCAAATTTCAGAATGCATCCATATCTACAATATTCTTACTGACAAACAGCATGACGTTAGAAACAAATATGTCACTGTCACAGCAATATTTTCCTTTACCAATGATATCATTATAATTAAAGAAAAAAAGACTTGCAACAGATACAGTATTCCTTGATTTAAAAAAAAAGCATTTGATAGTGTTACCCATGAATTACTGCTACTGTAGTAACATGAAAAAAATATTTTTTTCTTACAGTGCATGCTACTGGTTTAAAAGCTACCTAACAGTATTTCATAGTGTCTTCAGGAACCCAATCCTCATTTTCTGCTACTGTCCCTCAATGACATGTTCTGGACTGTTGATGGTTTTCCTCTTTATTAACAACTTTTCGACTGGCCTGTCACAATTTCAAATTTTTTTTTACACAGATGATACAGTACTTTATAATTCAAGCAAAACACTACCACACCTCAGTATTCTCAGCAAAATGATTTCAACATACTGTGCAGTTGTTTTGCTAGCAATATATTATAAGTCAGTACCATGAAGTATAATGTCATGCTGTTTGGACCAAGCACTAAGCTTCATAATATTTCACCACCAATAGTTACCAGTCCCAATGGGATTCTTCTCCCAAATGTTAAAGAGCAAAAACGTATTGTTATACTAATTGATCATGCACTTTACTTTGAAACTCATGTAAAGTAACACTCTCAAAAAGTCTCAAATCAGCTGAACATTTCCCATAGGGCTACCAGTCTGCTACTTGACTCCAAAAGAGCTGTTACAGTGCAGATGCTCATACCATGACTTAAACATGGCCACCCCATCTTTGCCTTTAGCTTATCCCACAATACTTCAGACTTATACTAAGCTGAAAATAAGATCTTATAGTTTGTACATCTTGCACAAAATGCTGAACGTCATTGCACTTCATCAGGAAAGCTAACTGGCTCCCCATTAATGATAGAGACATGTCCTTCCTTAACCCCTTCCCTCCTGAGCTCCTACATGACTCCTACTGCCCATCTCTTCACTGCATACTTAAGAACAGTACACTGAACACTCTTCAAAGCCATGATTCTGTACAATTCTATATATCTCCCTTTAAACTCAGTTGATAAAGATTGTTCTCAAACTTGAAACCAGTATACTAGAACTCCTTCCCAGAGAACATTAAAATACTTGACTGTCTCTCTCATCTTTGTAACCGGTAGAAGTGGTAGGCTTTTCAGAGATAAAGGCTGAATATCTATTCCAAATATCAGCAATATCCCAATATCCTGCATTTCAAATAATACGCTTTTACTGTTCATTGATTTGGAAAACTGTACGTGGCTTATTGCTCATAAACTCTTTTAGTAGAAGATGCTACTAAATGTAACTTCAGGCTATACCCAGTTTATATAGTATCACCTTCAACCACACATTTGGTAATTGTCCATATAACAAATATTTATTATGTTGCTTGTCTTTTCTCTCATTAATTATTGTATTTTGGGCTGCTTCTATAAATAGCTCTAATTATGTACCTGTTAACGTCTTGCTGTTTTTATTATTGATCAGTTATTTTTGTGTATTGCTTTCTGATTGCAAATATGTACTCATTTTTCAGCTTGTATAATAATGTATATGTAATTGAACTTTGTCTGGTTTTGCATGTGGCCCAGATTGTGACTGAAGAAAGTCCTTGGACAAGCTCATTTGCTTGGTCAACAGATGTTAACAAATGACAACTCACAGAGATAGCCAAGTAAAAGAACACAAGGCCTAAACAACATGTCCTACATGCACCGATTCAAAGCACTGATGTTATAATCTATATCTTTACAGACTGCTAAGACTTGACCTGTGTGTAGCATATAAGGCATCCCCCAACCCACTAGTGATGGATTTACTGCACATCAGCAAGTCAAAAGGCATCAGAAATGCTTGGTCTAGGGATCTGATCCTGTTCTGCAACATCAAAGAACTATTTGGTGCGACAGATATATCTTGCACAGGATACTGCTGCTCTGAAACATACTCGTCATCCACATAAAACAAAGTTCATCCTTGTCCATATTCAGTTGCAACTTGGATCTATGGATGGGAAACAGAAAATTTACCCTAGGACTGGCTCCTGTACTACTAATGGATAGAGGCTTTATTCCATGCATGGGTCCCCTCAAATTGTCTATGGTTTGATTTCAATTATTCTCATTAAGGGTAATATCTAATTATCGATCGTGGGATGGGTAAGGCCAGTCTCTAAATGGGATAGGTTAATTTGAGCACAAAAAAGGAAACACGCTAAGGCTTAAAGTGGCTCAAAAGGGCATTTAGCCTAGTATTTACCTATGAACCTATGTAAATAATCAGAAGTTGTGCCTGGTCAGAGACGGACCTTTTTACAGTGCTGGAAAATGATGACGACCTCTCTCTTCTCAGGTCAGTTATTTCACTGTGAGAAGCTCATCCCTTGTGGTACTTAAACTTCGTGATTGATAGGCTTGCATATCTGCTGTTTGAGCCTGCTAGCCTAGCGGTATTAAAGTTTAGTTAATGGGAAGTTCTATTACTGTTGACCATTATCTATGCTCAGTGCATCTCAGAACTTCAAACTTTTGTATTCAAGAAGCCCTGTTTCATCTTTCAGGACAAATAATGTTTCCGTTAAGTTGACCTGTATTTCCCCAGTGGTGATTACAGATGTTTAATTAAAGCAGTTTTTCAACCTCCTGACTTTCTGTGCAGTGGAAGAAACCATGGGGACAGAGAAAACCTTGAATATGTCCCTTCACATGTGGTGCTACCTGAGGAGGGTGAATAAACTTAAAAAGTTGGACCAGTTTATCTGTTTTGCTGTGGGGTGAGAAGGGGTTGTGGTTGCTGCATAGACAATTTCTAAATGGATTGTCATATGCAACATTTTTTTTCCCTTAATCTACCATCCACATGTAAATGCAGTTATATCTCACTCCATCGGAGGAGTGGATGTACCCAGGACTTTAATTCTGGAATGTCTGTTGAGGACAGTTTTGCTGTGATTACTTAATTTTCATTACATACTTTCACCAGGCTTTATTGTCTTGACTGTGACTTGAGGAGTCAGGCCAGTTTTATGAACCCATTTCTTCATTACTCTGACATCTGAGAGGATTAAAGTTATAAGCTGTTAACAACTAAATAAAAAATGGAAAAACAAACAAAACAAATCTTGCAGCCAGAAAAAAATGCTGTACTTTTGAAACTGTAGTTTATTGTTAGCGCTTTCGTCACCTTTCATTAAAGGAACTTCTTCAGACATTTGTAATAGCTCAATTTACAGTTTAAATAGTCCCAAGTTGATGACATCATGGACGTCCCATTATCCAAATTCAGCAAGTATATAAGTAAATACATTCAGATTTCTTTGTGTATAAAAACTTTTTAAAACACAAATTCTTCACTGATATTAATTACAACAAAAATGTCAAATATGAAATTCCCCCATCGAAATGTTTTTTTTACCTGGTTAATGCTTTAAGTTTTAAAATACATTTCAAGGAGCAAGAATCGTTCAACCCAGGGTAGAAAAAGGCATTTACTCTCAGGTGCCAAAGCAACTCCCTCTCCTTGAGTCTTAAGGCCCAATGCCCCCTCCTGGGATTCAGATCTATTTTCTCAATAACCATAAAAAGGAAAGTGTGGTTGGTGTGTTCCAAAATATGCTTGGACAAAGCATTGTCGTTGTCCTGTGTACTAATACTATACTGGTGCTCGTATATCCTTTGTCTAAAGTGCCTCTCAGTCTTTCCTATGTAGGTAGAGGGGCACTGCTGGCACCTAGCTAAGTATATAACACCTGTTGTCCCACAGTCAAATTTTCCTTCCAAGGAATATTTAATATTCCCTATAGTAAATGAGGAAGAAGATTCTATATGTTTACAAGAACATATTCCACATTTCTTCATCCCTTTGTTAGGAACATATGGGTTAACTTCTTTTTCAAGCACTGTTGTTAGATTAGAGCCTTTTCTAAACGTCACCCTCAGTCCTGGCCCTAACACTATGGCTAGGAACAAGTTAGGGCCAGGACCTAGGGTGACGTTTAGAAAAGGCTCTAATCTAAAAACACTGCTTGAAAAAGAAGTTAACCCATATGTTCCTAACAAAGGGATGAAGAAATGTGGAAGATGTTCTTGTAAACATATAGAAACTTCTTCCTCATTTACTATAGGAAATATTAAATATTCCTTAGAAGGAAAATTTGACTGTGGGACAACAGGTGTTATATACTTAGCTAGGTGCCAACAGTACCCCTCTTTCTACATAGGAACTCATTGTAAGCACTAAATAAGCTACAAATTACTACAGCATTCAACTTCCTCACTTGTCTAGAGGAAAACAGGTTTTAGTCCTTAATAAATAAGCACCTATCCAGGCATGTCTAAGGGTCAGCTCCCGGTGTTTTCTCCTGTCTACCTGATGAATCTGGGCATCTTTGGGCAATGAAGCAATTACCTCATGTACACAGACAACCCTCTCCTCCTACCACCCAACACTACAACCTGTAAGAGATGCACTTATATAACCAAACTGGAAGCAAAGCTCTCTTCACCCAAGACTGGACTAGACAGTCAAGAGGAGAAGGTAAACACTTGCACCGCACCACACCACACTCATCATATAGTCCCTCAAAACCTACACCACCAAAACAGACACACAGAAACACAAAACACACACCTACATTCGCGGAGGCTCTCAAAAAAATCTACCCAAGCAACAGGGAGATCCAAAGCAGAAATGCAAGCAACCTCCACTCCCCAACACAACCCAAATGACACATAGCCCACAAATTCAGTGTGCCACTCAACCACAGCCCATCTACTCACCAGGCTAAACAAGGAGAAAGTTACTGTCAGCTGCCTGTCAGGTGCCAGGATCCACCACATAACGCATGCACTCAGGTCACTCCACAGCAAGTACAAATATGACTCTGTCATTGTCCATGTTGGTGTGAATGACCCGAGATGTACCTCCCTGCACTACATGAAAAGAGACATGGAGGAGCTTTCTCATCTTGTAGCCCAGGCAGGTATGACCGTAGCCCTGAATAGCATCCTGCCATCACCCAGAATGATACCACAGTGCAAGGACAAAATGATTGACTTCAACAATTGGCTAAGCTTCTGGTGACAGTATCTGTCTGCCTGGGATGACATGATTGACAAACCACGATGCTTTGTCAGAGATGACCTTCACCTGTCGCCCTTGGGGTTCCGGATACTGGCTAAGGCTTTGCCACCTCTATAGTGCCTTTTTTAGGCAAGATTCAAATGACAAATTTACCATTAACAGGGACAAGCAAGCAAAATCTGAGGGTAGTGCTACTTAATGCTAGAAGTCTAAACCTCAAAATGCACTCACTCGAGGCACTCCTTAAAATGTAGAACATCGACATCTGTGCAGTGGCAGAGACCTGGTTCAAGGCTCCAGAGAGCACCCCAGCATTACCAGGCTATAAGTCATACCACACATTTCGGCCACCTAACCTGGACTGAAGCACTAAAGGCGGAGGCATGTCCATATTCATTAAGGATATCCACACCTCCAGGCTAGTTGCTCAGCATAATGCATCTGAGATTATCCAAGTGCAGCTAACTCTGGGCAAGACCGCAGTACAAATTGTAGCTTGCTACAGATCCCCCACCATGCCCCAGGATTCCCACTCCTCATTTCTTGATGCACTGGAAAATATTAGGGTACAGCCTAACACCCTAATAATGGGCAGTTTCAACTACCCCACCATTAACTGGGAAAACTACTCATGTACCAACTCTTGTGCTCAACGTTTTCTGAAATTCATAAATTCCAATGCCTTGGATCAACTTATCCACACCCCCACCAGGGGCAGCAATATCCTAGACCTGGTCATTACCAACATGGGCGACCGGTGTTCCACACCAGAGGTCAATTCCTTGTTGGTCAGATCCGACCACAAGCAAATCACCCTAGACATCCACATCCCACCCCCGATTAGGGAAACCACAGTAAACAGTTTCTCCAAAGCCAACTTCATGCTTAAGACAGAAGTGGCAAACTTCACGACACCCATGCTGACGGACAATAGAGATACGACTGCTGAATCCTATGCAATTGCACTTTATAAGCACTTACACAAGTGCATGGATTGTGCAATCCCTAACAGAACCAAGATGCTGTCCTCCAAAAAAAGGAAGCCAATCTGGTGGTCCCCTGCTATAAACAAACTCTACAACAGAAGAAAGAAACTTTTGCAAAAAAGAGTAAAATCCCATGATTGGAGGAACTCCGTGGTCAGCCTCAGTAAGAAGCTGAGATCCCGCATAAACTCCTTCAAAGCTAGTTACAAAAACAAAATTGCCACTGATTCTAAAGACAACCACAAAGCATTCTATAGCTATGTCAAGAATCTCAGTGGCAACACTCAGATCTGCTCTGAGTTACAGCACAATGGCACTAAATATACAGAACCAACTGATATTGCCAACATCCTGGCAGATAGGTTCAGTGCTAACTTTACCCCTCTCTCATCCCCTAAAGGGCCCATCTCTATACCAGAAGAATGCAAAGTACCTGTAATCATGACTGCACAGGTAAAAAAACACACTCCAAAGCTAAGAACACAACATCCATGGGACCTGACAACTTCCCAGGCTGCGTTCTACATGAACTATAGAACGAACTGACACCCCACCTAAGTACCATGTTCAATCATAGCCTCACCTCAGGCTTTGTGCCCACTGAATGGCGCACAGCAACGGTTATCCCACTCCACAAAGGAGGAGCCACCACGGACGCCAGGAACTACCGCCCCATTAGCCTGACGAGCCTGGTCTGCAAGGCTATGGTGCATATCATCGTGGAACTTATAAACAATGACATTGGTAATCTCCAAACTCTGGACCCCTACCCAGTTCGGGTTTGTAAAAGGCAGATCATGCCTCCTAAACCTGATAGATTTCTTTGAAGAGGTCACCAAAGACGTAGATGAGGGTAAGGTGGTTCACACAGCCTATCTAGATCTCACCAAGGCTTTCAACACCATCCCCCACTCTGGAATTATAGACAAACTCACTAAACTAGGTATAAATCCCTATGTCACAAGATGGGTTGCTAACTGGCTCACTGACAGAACCCACACTGTAAAAGTAGCAGACTCTAAATCCAACTTCAGACCAGTGACAATTGGAGTATCACAGGGTTCAGTCCTAGGTCCTCTCTTGTTTGGCATCTACTTATCTGAAGTACAGGCTAACACAGAAGGTCTTTGGCTAACAAAGTTTGCAGATGACTGCAAACTAGGGACCATAATCAAAATTCCTAATGATGTGGACATCCTACAAAAGGGCCTCACTGAGACAGATGCCTGGTGTCAAAGCCATGGCCTCAAGCTCAATGCCAAAAAATGCATTGTCATCCCTTTTGGTAAAAAAAACTGTACCCATGAACTACCACATAGGCGGTAGTCTATTTAACACCAAAAGTGTGATAAGAGACGTTGGGACTCAGGTGGACAGTAGTCTCTCCTTTGGTAATCACATTGCCACAGTAGTCAAGAAATCCTTCTACGTGGCACACCTCATCACAAAAGGTTTCTCATCCAGGAAAAAAGAAGTCATTGTTCCCCTCTACTCATCACTCATTAGACCCATTATAGAGTACAACGCCCCTTTTGGTATGTACCTCACAAAACATCTACAACAATTGGAAAGGCCAGAGAAATACCTCACAAAGAGGATTACCAGTCTCAGATGCCCTACGCAGACAGTCTAAAAAAACTCCAGCTTTACTCTGTCACATATCGCCTACTCAGGGGCGATCTCTGCCTAACATACAAAGCTATGTCATACCCAGAGCTGTTGAACATGCTCCACGTAAAGAAATCCCAATCCCTCCCAGCTACATGCTCTAGGGACCTAAACCTTATCACCACAATAAACAGAACTTGCTGGAGGGATAGATTCCTGTCCCAGACACTTCCCATACTCTGGAACAAACTACCTGTCTATATCGAACAAAGCTCCTCATTAGCACTCTTCAGGAAAAATCTTGATGATTGGATGGGAGGAAATTCACCCCAGGGATCACTTCTGTGGCTCTGCTTGACAGGGGCACAGGAAAATAATTTTCTTGGTTGGCAAAAGCCCAGGGTACTGTTTGGCTAGGCTTATATAGGCCCTAGGGCCAATAGCCTAGTACCTACCTATGAAAGACTGAGAGGCACTTTAGACAAAGGATATACGAGCACCAATATAGTATTAGTAGACAAGGACAACAACAATGCTTTGTCCAGGCATGTTTTGGAACACATCAACCACACTTTCCTTTTTATGGTTATTGAGAAAATAGATCTGAATCCCAGGAGGGGGCCTTGGGCTTTAAGACTCGAGGAGAGGGAGTTGCTATGGCAACTGAGAGTAAATGCCCTTTCCTACCCTGGGTTGAACGATTCTTGTTCCCTGAAATTTATTTTAAAACTTAAAGCATTAACCAGGTAAAAAACATTTCTATGGGGGCATTTAATATTTGACATTTTTGTTGTAATTAATATCAGTGAAGAATTTGTGTTTTAAAAAGTTTTTATACACAAAGAAATCTGAATGTATTTACTTGTATACTTGCTGAATTTGGATAATGGGAGGTCCATGATGTCATCAACTTGGGACTGTTTAAATTGGAAATTGATCTTTTACAAATGTCTGAAGAAGTTCCTTTAATGAAAGGTAGCAAAAGCTCTAACAATAAATTTTAGTTTCAAAAGTACGGCATTTTTTTCTGGCTATAAACTGTTAACAGACTGCTTCCTTCATTCCTGTAGTCGAGTTGGATTCCTTTAGCCTCTATTTGCCTACTGTGCGACTCCAAGCAAGTCAGTTAACCAGACAATTATCTCAGGGTGAGTCTGAAAAAGGTCCATATGAGTCAGTGCTGTACTCAGTTAACAACTGGGATATAAGTAAGTTAAATTTGAACTCTGACCAAGTTCATTTTTTGAGTAGTTCCCCCACTTGTACTGCTTGGGATTCAACACAGACTCCTCAAGTTGTGTCTTTGACTTTAGTTGTCAAGGATATATTCTACAGGATCAGTTGATATTTGAGAGGTCTCTGCTTGATGGATCATAGGATTGCTATCCTACCATTTCCCTGTGGTCAAGTGATGGTCAACAACAGCCACTGGAATTCTGTGAAAGTCCAACAAATGCATATTCTTTCATCTGTTTAATAATGTGTCCTATGTCATTCCTTAATTTGAGAAAGTATTCACTAATTGCAAGTCAGGTGGATTTCATCCTAGTAAGGAAAGGGCACTGAGGTAGAATCAGTGATTGCAATGTCATCCCAGTGAAACATCAACCCACACCACTTTTTGCCACATTCGGCTGCAAGCAGTTGTCAGAGGAGCCCTTAAGGTCAACAGAGACCAGGCCGAAGACCTGGAAAGTGACTGGAGAGAAAATACAACAGTTCAAGGAATTGCTCACGGCCGTTGCACCCCAAGAAGAGGAAGAAATAGGTGCAGTTAAAAAAGAATGGCAGAGCCAGGTATGGAAATAAGGTAGATAAGGAAAGCAGGTGGTTGAATGCAGAAGTCCAGGAAGTCATCAAAAGAAAGAAGGGATGCAGGAAAAAGTGGAAACAGAAAAGACTGACAAGACTAGGAAGGAATTCTGGTTGGTTAACAAGAAGCTAAGAAAGGAGTTGCAGTAGCAAGAAATAGGGCATTTGAGGGCACTCTACCAGCTTCAGGAAAGTGACTCATTAGGTGGCACAAAGAAGCTGCATCAGTCTGCAAAGCAAAGACAGAAAGATAAAGAAGATAATCAGACACCTTTCATAAGGAATGCCAGCAACAACCTGCTTACCAGTCCACAGGACATCGAAGGCAGATGGAAGGAGAACTTCCAGCAGCTTCTGAATGAAGAAAACCCCACAAAAGCTGTAATGTCACAGGTACAGCCTACAATGAGAGAAGAGGAGCTCACCATAGAAGTAAGAATAGCACTAAGGAAAATGAAGTCAGGGAGAGCAGCAGGCTCAGATGAGCCCACAACAGGTATGATAAAGATACTGGGTAAGATGGGGAGTATGGAGAGAAAGGTGAATCCCAGATGACTGAAGAATAAGCATACTCATTTCAGTGTACAATGACAAAGGAGACCGCCACAATTGTAGGCAGTACAGAGGTATCAGACTGCTGTCACATTGCATGAAAGTTCTGTAAAGGGTGATTGATAAATGGACAAGCAAAGTAGCAGAAAGTAAGATGGGAGATGAGGAGTTCGGATTCAGATCTTAATGCAGTACAACTGACCCGATGTTTGCAGTGAGTCGGATAGTTGAGGAGGAGCTTTTGATGAGAAAGAGTCTAACTGGGCATTCATAGACTTGGAGAAAGCATATGACAAGATCCCAAGGAAGCTGATTTGGGCAGTAATGTGGTGGTTTGAAGTCTCAGAAAACATTGGTAGAATTAGTGCAGGCTATGTACAAGGACCCAATGACTCAAATATGAACAGTGTTTGGTCTCAGAGGGGTTCCCAGTGGGAGTGGGTGTGCACCAGGGTTCAGCTCTGAGCTCACTGTTCGTACTGGTGATGGACTACATTAGCAAACAGGTCGGAGGAGACAGATCAACAAAGCTGCTGTATGCAGATGATGTGGCATTACAAGATGACTCTGAGCAAGAACTACAGCAAAGGATAGGGGAATGGAATGCAAAACTGAAGGCATGTGGGATGAAACTAAGTACAGATAAGACAGTGGTGATGGCAGCAAATTGTGGAAATCAAAAGAAGCTGAGAATTGAGATAGAAGGGAAGATAGTGGAACAAGTTAATAGCTTTGAGTATCTAGGAGGGGTGGTTGAGAAAGGAGGTCTCCTCAACGACCAGTATTACTGTATGGTACAGAAACCTAGGCAGTAAAGGCAGAGCATATGAGAGAACTAGAGGTTATGGAAATGAAGTGCTTGAGAAGGGTGATTAGGATGCACACCGTAGGACAGACAAAGAAATGAGGACATAAGAGCAGAAGCCAAGTAGCTCCAGTTGCAGAAAAGATCAATGAGAACAGATTATGGTGGTTCAGGCACACATGCAGAAAAGCAGAAGATAATCTGAAGAATATTTGGGACATTCAGGAAGAAGATGAAAGGGAAACTAGGATGTCCAGCAAAGAGATAGATGGATTGTGTGAGAGAAGATCTGCAACAGTCAGGCAGGAGTGTGGTACTGAATCGAGAGAGATGATGGCAGTTAATACAACACTCTGCCCCATGTAGAAAATGGGAAAAAGGGGGTTGATAATGATTCATTAAAGACAAAGGGAAAATAATATACTATATTGTCAGTGCTTTTTGTCACAGTTTTCATTATAGCTAGTTGTATGGGCATTGCCAAATTTGAAATTTTTACAAAAGAAAGCTAAATTTATTTTGAGAAGCAGCCTCAACCCAAAGACTCATCAAAGCCTTTCTATGAGAAGGCTGTCACTGGCTGCAGAATATCTCATAGAAAACTAACATGTCTGCTATTTATCAGGTTCCTGATGTTTTTTAGCCATTTCCAGTTAGATGCATTTTTCAGTATTTCTGGCAGATCCAGGTTTGCACGTCTTCCTTCCTTCTTTCCTTTCTTCCTGTTCTGAATCAATTATGTCATGCCATTTGTTTCCCTCTTTGGAAACTTTGTCCATGGTTGCATCAGCTGCAGACACTCTTTCCGTAAGTATACTGTGTATTTGCACAGCAATCCAAAATTCTTTTACGGGAACATATCATAACAGACTGATCAGTGCAATAACACTGTAATTTGCCTTCTAAAGTGTCTTAATCTAAGAGAAGTACTTCTAGGAGGGCTTTTGCAGCACATTGAGATCTATGTCTCAATGACTGCTGATATGAAACAGTGATGTCAGTTTCATTTTGCCCAAAAGAATAAAAAAATTCAAACTGCTCATACTTGGTCTAGTTGATTTATAGTTTTCCTTTGCCATAAAGAAAGGCAAGGGTTCCTTCCTTGGTTAAAGATAGTGGAGGAATGCTATGATCGGTATCTTGTTTAAGATGTATTCCTTGCTTAATTTTACATGTGGCCCTGAGTCATCACTTTTACTTGAGGCTTTCATCCTTGTTGAAGGAGGGATTTCATAAAGCAGTTCTGCACTGCTGCTTTCTCTGAGGAATCATTCTTCTGTCCATACTTTTACCGCACAGGAGTCTTTCAGAAAATTAAGTCAATTCATGGAGATTAACTCAGAGTAGAGTCGATTTTTGTAGGTACCAGTAATAGCGTTAGGTTCAATGTTGGGGTCATTCTTGTAATATCCCCAGAGTTGCACATTTCAGAATCTTCTGTCATTGTGTAATTTGCATGTGTATGTTTACCTCTGGCAGGAGCATATTTCAATGTTGGCACAGACTGCGAATGTAGGCAGATCCTGTGATACTCATTTCTTTTCTACTACTGACAGGCATACTTATAAACTGTTGTAATAATGTTCCCTTGTTCAGGACCTTCCAGATGATGATCTTACATTAGCTAGGGCTGAAGGTCCTCCTCAACTGTGGAGAAGAAAAAACATTTCATTTATTGTATATCCTTGATTGGTGCAGTGTATAAACTACCTTAATGTCCATTATAAAAATTTGCCTGACAGTATTTGTGTTTTAACATTCAGGATTACTCCTTTCTTTATAGCATTCTGTCTTGTATTTCTCATTATCCTTAAAGACTTACCTTATATATTAATAGATAACTCTTTTGTTGCATTAAATAAAATTTTCCACATTCTTTCTTTATCCTTTTGCCCCCTGCACTTGATGACCATCAAGATTCCAACAATCAGACTATGGCCTATTCATTCCCTGGTGTTGAGAATCATTTCCAGGTCCTCCAGGCTGAGCTATCTAAGAGAGTTGTCATTCAGGTAGCCATGAGGATTGCTTATGTCCTTGTGGGCATCCTAGCAATAAGAACAGTTTTACTATTTAACCTAAACCCTCCCCTGTGTGAGGGATATACGACCTGCCTCAGTACAGTAGCCAACTGTGCCTTTGCCATCACAAATGCATGATTCCCACATGCCTGCATATTAGATGCTACTGCCATTTAGTGGTTTGTTGAACTGCATATATACCCCAAATCACAGGCTTGCTCCCTGCTTCCAATGACTGCTACAACCCCCAACCAGATCCATTTTCTTCCCCCAGGATCAGTAGTCACATCCTCATTGTCAGCTCAGTCAAGCATCCGAGCAGCTTGTCAAACTTTGGTCACTTGGGCTGTAGTTTTATTCCTTTAGGTGACCTGGCTGGCAAAATAACATTTTGTTCATAGCCATTTTGATGCTTGTGTGGTATTCTACTTGAAGGTTAATTTGATGGACCCTTTTAACTTATTTTGAACCAGTGAATGGCATGTCTACTGAAACTACCCATGAGGGACCAACTGGCTTGCTAAACCTCCATTTTTCATACCACATTTCTTCAGTAGTCTTTGGATACACACACACAATGCAAAAATTAGCTGTGTGAATCAAAGCAGAACTGCATTCATAATAGCAAACAGTGGCAACGCTAGGGTGGGGCAAAGGGAACATAAAATGTTATGGCCGATCCTGATTGCTGGTCACTGCCTATTGGCATTAAAATGTCGGTTTTGCATTTGCAGCCATATCTGAGTGCTGAAGTACTCTATGTGGTATTAACTGTAGCACCTGCTTACAGTTTAAAATTAAAGGTGAAAAAAAGACCTTTTTAAACTTAGTGCTGTAGTGCTCCATGCATGGTGTAAAATACAGCAACTGCTCACTACACTTTAAAATGAAAAAAAAATGAGCACTGTAGCAGTTTGGTATTATTTTAAAAGAAGAGAGTCTAATTTTTTTTTTACTCTTCACATATGGCAAAGAGCCTTTTTTTGGGGGGGAGGGGGGTGATACCAGATCTAGAAATAGCTCCAGGCATACTTGATCATAATGTTTTCATCTCCAGGATTGTTGCATCCTTGGGATAAAGAAAACACCCTTTCCATTACAGCAGCTGTCCAGAAGAAAGCACCATCATCTAACTGTTAAAGTACATTTTGAACAGGCATTTATTGGCCTTCTATACCTTTGCTGTCTTTATTCCTTTGAGACCTTAGTTTAAATCACACACTTGAACCCTATGTGCTTAAAGACAAGATTTATGGAGTCTGCTAGTGGATATGAAATGGTGTGAGTTACAGAACCAGGGAAGTGACATAGCTGTCTGCTTACCTCTCTGTCCAGCCAGTCATAAGAGTATCAATCAGGATATAATTAAGTGTACCGTACAATTTATCACATACCTCCAGCTAGTGAGAGCTTGTATAATTCCAGACATGGTCCACCTATAACATTTCCATCAGGAGCAGGCCAAAAAGGTGAGCAGATGGGTGTGTTGTTTGCCATCTGTTTGACATTTAAAAAATATCATTTATCTTGAATTGTTTGCACAGATGTGTGCTGTGGGTGATTGTCATCTTGTGAGCATGGCAAATAAATAAAATAACATGTATTTGCTGCTGCTGTTGTAGCAGGGGAGCCAAAATGCTGGTGATGCTACAAATGTGGAATTACTTTTTCTTAACATTTATGCCCTTTTTGTGTAATTTGTTCGCTGTTGGCTTGACTCAGAAAATAAAATAAAAAGTTGGTGTTTTTTTATCCAAGCTCTGAGCAAATTTCATGTCAAAAGAGTGATCGACTCGAGATACAATTAAATTTGCAAGCTTTCTTGCTCTTTTTTTAATGAAAGATGTGTAGTCTATTCTTTTCTAATGAAAGCTATATAGCACATTTTTGTCACTTAATAAATAGTATATGCACATAACAGTTTCATTTTTTGATGTACCTGCCTGTGTCTAGCCTGCATTAAGTGGGCTGTATTCTTGGAACTGAGGGTCACTGCAAGGCAGTTTGCCTTAATTAAACTAAATTTAAACATTAGTTTCAGAAGCATGCAGAATGGGTACAGAGATGCGTGCACATTGCCAGTGTGTATTAAATTGATTCTGAAATTCATTATGGTATTTTATTTAAATACTTTAAATTAGCACTTGTGTTAATTTGTGCATATCCGCCCCCACTGTAAAAGAAAATCGCATTTCACTTTTAACATACGTTTCCGAAGCATTTATCCTAAATTGTAGATTTTTCCCTAGCATTTCTTCTTTATTTATCCAATACTCCCATCTTCTATGCTAGCAAAATAAAATGTTTGCAGTCTTCAGTATAATGCATTGTATTGCATATCCTTTCTGTTACTGTAAGTATGTAGATGGAATGCAGTAGGAGAAGTTGAAATGCTGTGCCAATGGTATTAATGTTCCCAGAGGATATATATATTTAACCATCAATGAATATGCACTTTTTAAATGTTCAGCATTCTAAACTCGATGTTTTTGTTTTGAAGTTTTATGTATTTCTGTTTCCATTTATTATTGTAGAGCACTAAGCAATTTGATATAATGACAACTAGTACTTACTACTATGTGCACAAACTAAAAAAAAAAAAGTTATTCCTGCACCCTTCAAGAAATTGTGAAGTCTAGTATGTGTGCGGTTCTCTGTTAGAAGTCAATAATGAAAAATTTGCAGTGCATTTTTAAGAACTTTACATTATCAAGGTCAATATCAATAAACAGGCACCACAGGTAACTTACTTATTTGTAAGCCGATGCAGGAGGGAAATCCTTTACTCTAGTATTCGGGCTGGCCCGAGGGCTACCCAGCAGGGATAACCCACAAGTGATAGGCCTGCCAAGGGCTACCCAGCAGGGATAACCCACAAGTGATGACTACGACAGTGAATACACTCGAACATCCACATTTATAGTAAGTGTACACAACTGTACTTTTCCCTTTTATGCCAGGAAAATGAGATAGGCAGTGCCTAAGCAAACCATTTCCTCCTGGATCTCTAAGGCCATTTCCCTTTGTTCTTTTCATGGCGAAGCAGCTTTATCTTCTTTTGTCCGTGTTCATTCTACCAGGGTAGTTCTTTCAAGGGTTTGGATACTAAATCCATTTTGGAGCTGCTACTTGGTCTTTTGTCCACACTTTCATCAAACATTATAAGTCAGATGTCCTTTCCAGGGCCATGGTAGGATTTACCAGGGCTATGCTTCATGGGTTTGTGGAGGGCTGCTCTCTGCCCTCTTCCTCCCATACTTTCCAATAGCTTTTTTTACTCTTCCCAAGAATAAAGAATAATGGAATAATGATAAGGAAGGCCATAGTTCAGTTGTGTAAGTTGTTGCCATAACAGTAGGTGGTGCTCTCACTGTTGCAGTATTCGGGCCCTCCTTCCTGTCCCCTTTTATTTTCTGTTGCCCTACTGCTGGCTGAGGGGGTTACTGTTACATTCTTAATTCTTTGTTTCCCTTTCTGGAGGGGCATGTTCTTCCCTGCAGTTGCTATGGTTCTCTTATGACACTTCAGTTCTAGGGATTAGGTTTTCCGAATGACACACATGTACCTTACACCTTGTGTGGGCATACGTCTGCTGGACAACACTGGGAAGGTATAAAGGCTTTGGTATACTGGCCAGTCATTAGGCTATCCTTGGCAGGATATCCCAGATATATAGAATACTGTTATGGTAAGGATTTACACAAGTGTACATTATCTTGGTAAAGGAAGAAGCAGAGAAGCCAGTTGGTGAGCAAAACTCTCTCCAAATGTGCTCATTGCATTTCCTACTGTTATGCTGACCACGGCAAATCTGTTTCTGGACAATCAGACCACACTCAACTAGACCTACTGAAGCCACCACAGCCTTCTCTAAAGGGGTCAGAACACAAGCTATCCTGGAAGCTGCTCACTTTCTCTAGGCATTACAGTTGCAGGGTATTTTCTAGAGTTAGGGCAGGATTTCCTTCTGCTATTCTGAAAGGTCTGCTCTTCTATTTATGTATCTGTGGCCATCCACCCTTCCTCTGTTTTTCATGGTTTAAGTATCTTTCTAAAACTGATGACTGAAACGGTGAATAGTATGATGGACATGGTACAGCTATGTTAGGAACTTATAAATGTAGATGTTAAAATATATTCACTGTTACGGTCCAGGTACCCTTCATCCACCCCCATTATTCTCCTTGTTCTTTCTCATTCTTAGAATACTAGATTTGGGTGGCACTCTAGTCCTTTCATCTGCATCTTGCCTGTCACTTCCATACCAGACCCCCTTCCCTGTCTTGCCTGCCAAGACAAAGAGATTGGAGACTCATGGATTAGAGTCAGGGCACTGGGGACTATTACCATCTGGTCCACTAAGGCTGTGGTACCCAGTCCTCTTACAAGACCTTGAGTAGGTAGATAAAGGTCTGAAGAAACTGAGAACAGCAGCAGTGAATATACTTTAACACCTACATTTATGGTAAGTAAGTTCATAACACAGTTGTACATTCTGCATCCCCCTTCCACGGGTTAGTCATAGACCTCCCGAGGAGTTACCTGATTGTCCAGTACTGGAGGCAGTCATCCACTTGGCTGTGTAAATGGCTTTCATGTAGGGAGTGCTTCCTTTTCTGTCTCTGGTTTAGTTACTCATCCAGACATCCCATTTGATCAGGAGGGTTTGGCCAAACAGATGTTCTAATCCTGTTAAGAACAACAAAAATCCTATGGGTCACATCAGGCCAGAGGGGGTTGGATATTCAGGGTTCTTTTTGGTTCCAAAGAAGGTAAAAGACCTCAGGCTGATACTAGATGTCAGAGACATAAAATGGTTTGTTTCCAAACTGAAGTTCCAGATGGTCACAGTGTAGTCCATCCTGTAACTGCTGTTGGAAGGAGAGATGTGTTTTGTGGCCCTCTGAGATGCCTACCTGTACATTGCTATTTCATGATGAGGGTAGTTACTTTTAGTCTTAGGTGCTGCCATGTGGCCTCACCACAGCACCCAGGGTGCCTATAGGTTTATAGAAGGTTACTAGGCTAATTGCCCTAGAGGCCTTACAAGCCTAGCCATGTTTAATCCAAGTTGCCCCAGTTGTCAGTGATTAGGTGAGTAAAGTTTGCAGAGGTAAGGGTCTGTGATAGTTAAAAATCACTTCCTCTGACCAGGAGGGACATAGGTGCCACCCCAGGGGTGAATTTGCTGTCACACATTCATTGATCTAGGTTGCATTTTAAGAGGGTCTAGGAAGGGGTTCTGTTTCATGTGAACTGGAAGCTTGTTCCATTGAAGTAGCAGTCTGTGGGAGATGTGTCTACCTCTATAGCATGATCTCTTCGTGTTAGAGGCTAGGTTAAGACCCCTGGAGCCAGAGTCAGTGACACTCTTGCATTAAGTACATATCTACAGTGGCAGATCACTAGGAGACTGCTGGGAGCAAAGATGTTCTCTTATTTAACTGACTGGCTCCTAGCAGTAGCCACTCTGGAGTTGTCAGTTAAAGCAAGAGAGTCATGACTTTAATTGTTCCAATCCTCGGTGGTCATGGTGAACACCAAAAAGGTCCATATGGAGCTATCATGAGTATTGAATTGCATAATATATCAGTTGAACACTGCCTTGCAAGGCCAGACTTCCTCAGATTAAAATGTCAGTTTTTTAGTCAGATTTGGTTATTTCTTTCATTAGTGACAATTGCAGCTTTTTTTCTGATTAGAGGTCCTAGGTGGACTTGTAGCAAACTTTGCATGACTGTTCTGCAGTGGTCCATTAAAGTTGAGTGGTCTCCATGACAACCCAGATCAGAATTTGTCATGCTTACAATTGACACTTGCTTCATTACCCAACCTGACCCTGAGCAGCAGCTGTATGTTCCCTTCCTCCACAGTAGTGACAGTCACCACAGGTGGAGATAGCATTGTTTAGGACAGAGAGTCCAAGGGACATGGTGATGGATAGATGCCAGTTTTGCATACAAGTATGCTGAAATGAGGAAGCTAGACTTTATGGACTTTCTCCATCAGGGTGTGATTGCTGTCCACTATGACAGCATTTTAGTATCATAGTATATTGAAGAGAAGTGAGCCGGGGAGAAAAGCTCCAATATACAAAAAATAAGAGAGAATAAAAATTTTTTTTTTAAGATTATACAAAGGTACAAGCACTAAAGTTATTCAGAGATCTAGGAGTACTTAAGTATTTCTCTCAAAAGCTTCAGTTCAGCAGGTAGGGCCAGTCAGGAGACAGGAGTAAAAGAAAAATAATAAGGTGTGTTGAGCCATACTTTTAATATGGTGGTAAATTCCTACACCCTGTTTCAGGAGGCCATGAGGCTTTAATGTGGACTTTTTTGTCTCATCTTAGCACTTTCTTATGGCAGTTCACATTCCTGGTCAGGCCAACTGTCTAGTGGACAGTCTGCAGAGTTACCTGCTGATATCACATGAAAAGTCCCTAGGTTTTTCAGTGGCTGGAATTCTTTTCAGTGTTGTTATGGGCCTTGCTGTATCAGTGTTGTTATGGGCCTTGCTGTATCCTGTAACACGTTCAGCAGGTTTTTACTACTTAATCCCTCAATAGGGCCAGGGGACAGAGAGGTTGCAGCCCAGGAATGGTTGCCAGGCCTCCTCTTCACTTTTTCCCATTTACCCTTAGTCTGAAGTTCTTGAAGAAACCTATACATTGTCAAGCTTATTCTGGAAGTCTGATGTTGGCCTTAACAAGTTTGGTTGCTCATGCTTTTCCTTAGCTCCTTGTGAAATCTCTGCACATGAAACCATTCATGATCCTTGTGATTCATCTGCCCAGCAAACCTAACCATGACCTTCACTCCTTTTAACTGTCTGCATAGTTATTTCACGTCTGATAATTGAAAACAAAAGTGACCCTGCTTTACTCACTCATGATGATCTAGTTCCATCAGCCAGCATTCCTTTAGCCAAGTTGACTAGCAACAGTAAGGCAACAAGATTTTTCAGTTGAGCAGTTTCCCAGGAGCTGGACTCCCTCTATAACTCCCTTTCCACCTATGTCGATTTTTAATATGATAGAAAAGTGGTTCAAGAAAGAAATTAAGTAAAAGTGGGCAACCCTTCTCGATTCCCCAAAAGAGTACACACATTGTGTTTGACAGTCTCTAGTTAATTAGGAGATGTATCAAAACAGCTGTGCAAACATTGGAAATAGTGTTCTTGTTTGACTTTGGAAAGCTATTTTTCCTAGAATAAAAATGTGTTGTGCACACAGTCAGGTGTTTTGAAAGCATTTAGAGTAAATGCTTCCTCTTTTTTTCCATATTTCCATTTATTGTGGTAAAGCATAAGTTTTAAAGTATGTTGTCCTTGGTTTGGTTGTAATACGTAAACTCCAACTAGGAACTTGAAATTGCATTGGATCAGCTTTGAAAGTGTAGAGGGAAAAAGTCTTGTCTGCGGCCCAGGTAACCTGAGATTGATTAATAACTCAGGTCCCCTCATGGGATTAATGTGATGATGCAGGTGCATACCCTGGATATGGGCATTGCCAAATCATTACTTGGAGGTCGTCTTCATTGTGGTTGTACAGAAGCATGCAGTCACATGGAAAATGCATTATGGGCTTTCACACACACCCTCTCCCACAAAGGGGATTAGGCCATCTCAAAAAAAACAGTTGTCACTACCAGGATGTTGGTGATGGCCTAAAGCACCTTCATTGCTGTCTGAATCATCCCTCCCCATCCCCCACATGTCCTCGTGGAGCACCCCTTTACATGATTTAAGATGAAATTATCAAATTAAGAAATGAATGAGAGGTGACTGGTTATGGCTATCAGGCACAAGGGCGAAAAAAAAAGAACATAAAAATACATTATAACAGATCACAGAGAGTTAAACTTCTGTGCCTGTATCACTGTGAAAATTGTTATGCCCAAGTTTATCATTGAGGTAGTAGGTTTTAATATATGCTAGGTCAGGAGTCTGCAACCTTCAGTATCAAGAGCCATTTTTGGCCTCTCTCCCACCAAGTAAAATTCATTGGGAGCCACAAAACCTATTTGACCCCTAAAATGAAGATAACAGAGTATAACGTTTTATGTATAGTTGTTATACTAAATTTTAAAGAATTAATTTTATAAGAGCAATATTTAAAATTTGTCCCTATTTTTGTAACTTTGTTCCCCTTTATTTGTGCTTCTGTCCAGACTTCTTGTGGTAAGACTTGGAGAGGTATGAGAGAGATGGAAACCTTTCAGGAGACGCTGCTGCTGCCAGGGGATCGTTTGATCACTGTCATTGTGTGTGTGGAATGCATGGCAACAGAAACCATGTTGTTGTGGCAAGTTTCTAAGAGCAATATTTAAAGTCCATAATTCAATCACTCTCGGTATGCGTGTGTGTTGTGCGGTAGAGTGGCCATTATTTTTCAAAGCTACAGGGAGCCACTGCAGAGGGGTGGAAGAGCTACATGTGGCTCCAGAGCCGCAGGTTGAAGACCCCTGTGCTAGGTCCAAGCCAGGTGTAAGAATAAAAATAGTTATCCATCAGTTGAGATATGCATCGTGGATACTGACTTTCTTGATGCAGTTATAAACACTGACAATATTTTGGTCTAATTACTGCTTACATTTTTTGGGAGAACAACTCATTGTATCCACCTGGGTTTGGTTCTTTTGCATGTTTTAAGACCGTTAGTAACATTTGTTACCACTTCCAAGTTTACAATTTAGTCCAGGATGTCATTGATCTTGGATTTTACTGCGAGTCTGCTTTGCTGGTTTAGATATTCATGTATTTCCTGTTACATTATCTTATTATCTTCCATGCTTTCATACATGTCCATCTATAGGATTATGATAAGGTGGCTGCATTGTCTTTCACTGGTGAAACATTATTTTTATTAGGTTTCTGAAGCTGTAAAATGTTAGCCAGTAATTTGGGAGGAAGGGAGTAGTTTCCACTCTGCATAAGCATTTGTTGCTCAGGGTATGAAAAGTGAATGGAATATATATTGATTTGGTTTGTAGGTTCATGTTCCTTTGCCTTTTATGACCTTGTTGTACTTCTGAAAATGATAACTGTAATACTGTATTCTATTTTGTCATTTTCTTTTCTTTTTCTGATTCTAAATAATTTCTAGTTGGTTGCTTCCCCTCTGATTGGGGTCAAGAAGTCACAATATAGGTGTAATATATAATGACTGAAAACAATCATCTCAAAATGGGTTTAATTCTCTGAAATGCTTACAGAAGTTTTATAAATTTTCAAAAAGTTTTCTAGTCTGTTCAGCACAGCCATGAGATTTGTCATAATTTTACATCCGTCATTTTTTTATTGGGTAAGCCATTTGGACAAGTCACTTTATAGGGGTGAGCTAGGAGTGCTGTCTGGTTAAGTGCCTTACTCAGAGTCACAAAGTGGGCAATTGAAGGTGGAAACACCCAAACCCTGGGCACAGGAAGCAGCTCATTAGCATTGAATTGCTTAGCTATATCTAATTTCTTATTGCTTTCATCTTGCTGTGATAGTATAGGTGTTCTTACTAGTATAATTTTAGAGGTTCATAGCATCATTAGGCTGTTGATCTGTGAGGACCTTAGAAGCCTAACCATGCATTCTCAAGAAGTTTGTAGCCCTTGAATAACCCAGGGCCTCTGTATTTTAAGTATGAGTAGAATGTTCTGTTTATTGTGCAGAAGAGAATAAGCTCTCCTGATTGGGTATTTATGCCATGGTTGTACTTGTGGATGTGCATTAAGTCCGAAAGAGTGAGGTTGATTGAGGCAGTGTTAGGCCATTCTAAACTTCTGTCTGGCAAATGGCTTGATGGTGGCCAATGTGTGGTTCAACAAAAGAGACGGTCACAAGATGACATACAAGAGTGGACAACATGCAGCTAAGGGAGACTTCCTCCTAGTAAGGAAAGGGTACTGGAGTAGAATCAGCAATTGCAAGGTCATCACTATTACAAAAAAAAAAAAAAAAATTAGCGAGTGAACCTTGGAAATATGAAACCAAGAACGAAACAATACTGAGGTCCCATGCTGTGTCACACCTTAGATAAATGAAATTGAAGAAATAGCGATGCAAGATGGTGAGTCAAGCAAAGATGTTAATCGCACCGAGTGTGTGACTAATGGCATTTTAGATAAACAGCATAAATTAAATGGTTCTGTGGACATTAATTCTTGGTTAAATCAGTCGCATTTTGGTTTCAGGCACCAACCATGGCAGTAGATATGAGTGGAACTTTTCTAAGTAAACTAAAAACTTTTGAGAAGAACCTTCTAAAGTGTAAGACTGTGCAAATGGACAATGCCTGTTTAAGAGAGAGTATAACATGCGGTAGAGTCCATAAAGGGCTAAGGGTTTAGAAATTTCCAGATGGCATACATCATGCTGCTGAGTTGTTAAAGGACTTGTTAGTTGTATTTGATGAATGTGGCTTTCAAATCATGAGAGTCATTATTAGATTTAATGAAAAGTAGATGGATGAAGTTCGCAGCTTAGATACTGTACTTAAAAATGATTTGTTGTATGAAATTAAAATGGAGGATTTTTGTATAACTTTCAGAAATGTTGATAAGGTTATAGATAAGAATAAGGTGAAAATTTAAAAAAAAAGCCACACATTAGTTAGGGACTACACTAAATATTCTAATGGCATTGCATATCCAGTACCTAAAACTGCTACGGCAATAACACATCATCATTTTGACAGTGATAGAAGTTTTAGTGGTGAATTTCATCTTGCTAGTAATTCTATGGGGGAAGAGGTTAATGCAGATGATAGTAATGTATGCAGTGATGATGGTGTTTTTTAGATCGAGTCAAGTTTTTCCGTCTTCGGCTTTCTGAGAGAATTGCCCAGAGGCACAGGAACAATGTGACACACCATTACCGCCATATAAAAATATGTGAACTGGAGCGATCCGAAAAGACAGAAGGTGGTGAGCGTCATTGTTGACACATCAAATCATATTCTCAATGACTCTACAATTTTCATTATGGATTTTAACATAGATTGTAATGGGGAATTAGCAAGTAATATAGCCCCAATACTTAATGGTTGTGAAGGCTTTAAGATATTCAACTATAGTCAGGTAAACATTGATGAGAGATATTTCAAGCTTATTACTAAGGTGTTTGTTTGCTCCTAATTTCAGTATAGATGTAGCTAATGTTTTATTGGAGCTTAAGTTATTTCTAAGAAAGTAGAACTTGGGTATATTGTTTCAAGACAGTAATAGTAATTCAACAATAAATAGAACATTTACTAGAACCAGCACCTTTAATCCCTACTTCACCCCACATTACACACCTTTGAGAATCTTTGTGAAAATGACCTGAGGAAGTTGGTGAAGCAGCGGCATTGTAGGGGAGGTTTTAGTATGACAAAGGATGAGTACGATTTAATGAATGAACTTGTTAAAAATCTTGACATCAGAACTATGAACTAACAAAGGGGTGGTGTGGTTCTAATGCATGCAAATAGATGTATATTTAAAGCACCTTTTTGATCATGGGGTGATAGAATACAAATTGTTCAAGTTTTTTTCAAATAAGTCATCCATTGATTCCTAAAATATTTGGTATCCCCAAGATTCCTAAAAATATCAAGAATCTGACTTTATGACCAATAGTTGCTGCATTAGGATCCAAGATCCATCCTTTGGCTGTATGTTGATGGATCATTAAAACATTTTTTAGTGATCTTCCCTATATTTTAAAAGACTCTTGGGATTTTTTGAGGAAGATTAAACAAGAGTTCAGTTCTTTAATGAAAAGTTGAGTTTGGCCACTGTTGATGTATTTGACCTCTTTTCTTGCATCTCTCACAGTGCAGCAATTGGTTGGTTTAGGAAAGTATGTGGTATGAACAGTTCCTTAAGCGACAAGGATATTACTGTTTTAGTGGAACTTTGATGTGATTTTACATAATAATTTTATCTATTTCGAAGGAGAATATTACAAGCATTTGATGGGTGTTACCATGCGGGCAGCTTTTGCCCCCCTTATGCTAATACTGTTCTAAGGAACTGTGAACAAAATTTTGTATTTAATTAAAAGCATGTGTCATGTTGCTATGTGTTTAAGATTCTTGGATGACATATTTGTCATTTGGAAGGGTTCCCAGTCACAGCTTGTGAGTTTTATAGAATTTTTAAACTCAATCACTGATTTTTTAAGGCTTACTTGTTCATGCTTTATAGATGCTATCAATTACTTGGATATTATACTACTAAAGAACATTCCCCAAAAGTAGTAGTATTCTAAAATATATAGGAAGCCCACATTTTGTAATAACTATTTGCATTACACTAGTAATCATCCATTTTCTTAAAAAAAGGTCTTAAGGGCTGAATGGTACGAGCTTCATGGATGGTATCAGAAGATGACCAATTTATGATAGAAATAGAAAATTTGATACAGTTGTTTGTTAACAGAGGTTATCATATCAGTTTAGATCAGATTAAAGATGAAATATGTAAGAATAGGAAAGATAAGTTTTTTCTTTTACTTGATACAAGCACAGAGGGTGTTTATTAGGTGTGAAAGGACTAGTGGCATTTTGAAACTCAAATGCAATAATTATCAGTTTAAATTAAAATGTGTGTGATTGTAATGCCATTGGGGTGGTGTAAATTGCATTCTGTGACTTCTGCCATTGTTTTTACATTGGCAAGACTTAATGGGCATTGAGAATGTGCATTTATGAGCAAGATTATGATATAGGAAACTGTAGTATCAGCAGTGCCCTTTACAAACATGTTATCCTGACATAACAACAAGAAATTTTACTTTTTTGTAGTTGAGCAAGTTGTGCCTAACTCAAGAGGTGAGGTATGTGAGAATAAGATTGAGTATTGAGAATTGTTATGACAAGGCTAGATGCATGTCCATATGTAGGACTTAATGCTGTGTTATCCATTAAAAGTGTGCTCAAAATGAGAGCAGCTAAACTTTAAATGTATTGTTTTAGTTTAGTTCATATTTATAGGTTACTGTTACTATTTTTAATCAACTGTTTTTATTGGATCATTTTATGTAACATTAAACACGTTTATTAATTATTAAAATGTATTCATTGTTTAAAGCAGTTTTATCAGGTATAGTAATTATGGTGGGCTTAATATTTGTGAGCTAATGTGATTTGTTAAATATGTCACATAATTTAATTTTTGTATAAATTAATCTCTTTGCTGACTTTGGAATATTTCTTATGAAGTCATGATTTCATGGACAGAATGAAAGCGCTTAACTTGTGGTTGATTAAATTTATTTATTTTTTATAAGCTCTTTGTGCTCGAAGTGCCATTTCTTCAATTTCATTTATCTAAGAAGTGACATAGAGTGAGACCTTGGTATTGTTTGTTTCTTGGTTTCATCCCCATTGAAAACAGTTGGCCCACAGCATAAATCACTAGTGTTGCCACAATCAGCTGTGAGCAGTGGTCAGAAAAGGCTATAAGGTCAACAGAGACTAAGCTGAAGACCAGGAAGTTAACAGGAAGGAAAGCACAAGAGTTCAAGGAATTGCTTGGGACTGTTGCACCTCAGGAAGAGAAGAAAGTAGGTGGAATTGAAGAATGGCCGTGCCACAGCATACCATGTGTGAGGACTGTAAAACAGATGAGCGGCCGAGCCAGGTATGGAAGAAAGATATGCAAGGACAGCTGGTGGTAGAATGCCAAAGTCCAGGAAATCCACATTAGAAAGGAGGAGTGCAGGAAAAAGTGGGAAATAGAAAATATGGACTAGGCTAAGAAGGAATACTGGTTGGCTAACTGAGTCTAAGAGAGGCATTGCAATAACAAAGAGCAAGGCATCAGAGGCACTCAGCCAGCTTCTAGAAAGTGACTTAGTAGAGGGCACAAAAAAACTCTCTGGTTGCAAGGCAAAGATAGAATGATAAAGATAGACACTTTTCATAAAGGATGCCAGCAGCAACCCACTCACCAGTCCACAGGACATCACAAGCAGATGGTAGGAGCTACTTGCAGCAGCTTCTGAATGAAGAAAACACCATAGAATCTCTACTGCCCCTTACACAACCCAGGATGAAAGAAGTGGATGAGTCCACCCTAGTGGAAGTAACAACAACACTAGGGAACATGAAGTCAGAGAAGGCAGTAGGCTCAGATGAGGTCACAGCAGATATGATAAAGATGTGTGAGATGGGGGAGAAGTGGCTGCTGCGTTTACTCACATCATTATGGAGAGAAAGGCGTATCCCAGATGACTGGAGAACAAGCATACCAGTGCCGTGTTCAAGAACAAAGGGGACATTCCTAAATGTGGACAGTATAGTGGTATAAATCTCATGTCACATTGCATTGAAAGTTCTGTACAGGGTGACTGATAAATATGCAGAGTAGTAGATGTGAGATGGGAGATAAGCAGTTCGGATTTTGATCAGGATGCAGCACAGCTGACACCAAGTTTGCCACAAGACAAGTAGCTGAGAAAAAGCTAGAGATGAAGGAGGAATCCAACTGGTCATTCTAGACTTGGAAAAAGCATATGACAAGGTCCCAAGAAAGTTGATTTGGGCAGTGCTGCAATGGTTCAAAGTCCCAGAAACACTGGCAGAATTACTCAAGTACAAACATCGATCAGTTACCACAAAGGGGGTCCCAGTGGGAGTGGGTATGCATCAGGGTTTAGCTCTGAGCCCATTTCTGTTCATACTAGTGATGGACTACATTAGCAAACAGGTTGGTGGGGCCAAATCAACAAGGTTGCTGTATGCAGACAATGCGGCATTCCAAGCAGACTCTGAGCAAGAACTTCAGCAAAGGACAGGGGAATAGAATTCAAAACTGGAAGGCACATGGGATGAAACTGAGTACAGATAAGACAGCTGTAATGGCAACAAACTGAAGAAATTAGAAGAAGCTGAGAATTGAGATGGAAGGGAAAATAGTGCGACAGGATAACAGCTTCAAGTGTCTGGGAGGGTGGTTGAGGACAAAGGAAATCTGAATGAGGATGTCAAAACTAGAATCATTGGGACTGCAGACAACTGATGCAGAGTACCAGGGGTAGTGTATGACAGAAGAATACCAAACAAGCTGAAAAGTAAGGTGTACAAAACAGTGGTGTGACGATTATTTCTGTATGGTACAAAAACCGGAACAGTAAAGGCAGAGTTGAGGAAGCTAGGGGTGATAGAGATGTAGTGCTGGAGATGGATGGTAGGATGCAAATTGTTCGACAGATGATGAAATGAGGACATCAGAGCAAAAGCCTAAGTAGCTCCATTTGCAGAGAGGGTAAAAGAGAACAAGTTGCAGTAGTTTGCGCACATGTGCAGAAACAATCTACTGAAGAAGATTTAGGGCAAACATGAAGGCCAGTGGAAATGAGGGCATCCAGCAAAGAGGTTTGATGGATTGTGTGAGAGAAGACATGCGACAGTCAGGCATGAGTGTTGAAGAAGGTAGGACAGTGGCATGGAATCGAGATATATGGTGACAGTTGACACAACACCCCAACCCCATGAGGAGGATGGGAAAGGGGGGGGTGAGATTGATTATGATGAATATCCTGTAAGGTACAGTGAAGAGGGACAGGGCTTTGATATGATTAGTGTCATTTTTATGATTTAGGTCGTTGATTGTCTTCGTGAGAAAACATTGTGGTCTTCAAGTTGTGTCAAGTGTTTGTACGGGTACGTTCTGAAGGGGGCATTGTACTCTGTGATCAGCCTAGTAAGTGCTGAATACAATGGAATGATCACATCTCTTGACCTGGACTCTGTACCTTTACTAATAAGATGTGCAGTGAAACAGGGTTTTTCTTACAATAGGTAGATGCATGGTATTTGAAGGACATCTCATTCTCTGCATAGCATTCTAGGCACTACTAGATCCGTTTTTGGGGGTGTGTTGTTGATGTAATTGTTGCAATGAATACCATGCTTGCTGAAGGATGCTATTATACATTTTTTTGGCTCTTAATCTATGGTTTTGACACCAGCCATTTGTCTTGGATAAGTCCTCTTGGAGGAAGGATCTTAGTGTCTTCTGGAGAGTTTATGATGGTAGCAAGTCTACTGTCATCTGCAAACTTGATCAACCATATATCCTTCCCATCTCAGTCATAAATCTCGGTTAAGACTATATCTTTTTGTATTTGAACACTCAGTTTTGTACCATGCACATAACAGCTGTGAGGTATCTAGATATTGGGGGCTTGCTACTTTTACTTTTATTGACAAAACGTAATAAATGTGATTGAAAAAGAGGGAAGGCTGAGTTAGTAACCTCTTAAGAAAACAGCCATTTGATGAAAGACATTCCTTGATGGCAGGATACTCTACTGACCATTAGGACGTGTTGACTAAGATGTCATTGTGGCTCTGGTGTGATTTTATTTATTTATGAATGTATTTATTTTGTGTGCATCTCCCTTGAACTGTGAAGCTTTACTACATCGACATTTGCTACAGACAAGAAAAATATAAAACAGTTTCACAATCAAATAGATGTGTGGTCTAGATTTAATAAGATTCTACACAGAGAGCTTTCCTGAATGTAAGAATAATGTAGAAAAATGGAGACACTCTTCTTTATAACATTAACATTGAATTCTCAAACATGTTAAAACAGGGTAGAAATTGGTAAGTGAAGAAAAGCTTAAAATGAATGGAAATAAAAAAAATGTAACTAGAATAAAAGTATTGATCACAAATTTTTGATTATCTGTGTTTGGTGCCTTTTGCAGAGAAAACCAAACTAAATTTATGTGCAGTCTGCAAAAGGTGGAGGCTGTTACTTTCTTGGAGGAATATATACAAATGACTAGAGCTGTTTCTTATAATTTAATTAGAATAACTTGCTTAGCAGAACAACTGTTAGAGGAGCTCCAAAGGGAGTAAACTTCTGCTTACAATTTGCTAATTTAAAACATTTTGAGCTTTTAAATGCATTCTCTTAGCAAAAAGGTTATGCATTTAACACTTTGACACTGTGATAAATTGAACTCTTAAACACATAAAAGTGTTAAAGAAATGTGTTTTGTTGGCAGAAAGGTTACGACTTTTAACACTTCCCTACAGGATATGCATAACTTAACCCTGGCTGTAGATTTTACATTATGCAGCTAGTAAAATGCTACTGAAAAAAATACAAGTTTCAATAGCTACACAGAATAGCAATCCTTGCTGTTTTATTGAAAGTCAAAAAGTTATCAGTGTACAGAAGTCAAGTTATTTTACTACCATGTTTGACTATGACATAGTTTGATTATGATGCAATTTTGCCAGACACTGCATTATAATGTAGTCAGTCATTGATGAGTTGTTTTCTTAAAAAATTAATTCAAGAACTGTGCACAGTTTGTTTTTATGATTTTCATTGGAAAGGAGACTGTGGTGCATAGACATTACATTATTTCAGAAATGATTCGTTGACACTTTGTTCAATCTCACTCGCAATAAAATGCCTTGTGCTGCTTTGACATCATAAAGTCCTGTTGTCATTTAAATTGATCTTTATTGCCTATATTTTTTTGTGTAGATCACCCTTTGCCATACCTTTTTTTTTCTGTACTTGCATCTCTTTTACTAACTCCTAACCAGCCGTATTCTTTTGCCAAGAATAGCACAAAGGAGATGTACCGTTAGACACAAGACACACTGCTTAGGCCTGGGGAAGAGGGCATAGCCCACCCTGCACATAGTGTTAAAACTAGTATGTTAGACACTCAGCCTTATATTCTGAGAATGACACCCTAGTGGTTTACAGTAACAGTGCTTCTTTCCACTGCAATAATTAGTGAGTAATTGGACTTCTGGACCCCTAAACAGGGATGAACTAAGCTTAAGGCAGAGAGAACTTCGGTGCATCTTGGAGACTCATGATACAATATTTAGCCATGCCTTCTGCTGTAACTTTATAACTATATATATTTATTACTAATACTAATTCTAGAAAACCCTCTTCACAAAGAGGGGGCAGATGCCCAATAAAATTTTAAACATAAATTCATAATAATTTCTGAAGGCTTGTAGTGTGCATGCATTGTTAACCTTTGAGCACATTATTCCTTTGAATCTTGCATTTCTGGTCTCAAATTTGATCAGGTGCCACACATTACTCATTGTCCTATATTTTGGTAAAGAAAAATTGCAGAGCATGAATTTAGTACTTAGACCTTTTTTTTCTAAGAAGGCAGGTTAGTAGTGAAGCAGTTAAATCACATTCGGTACAGAAGGCATCCTGCAACCTCCCTTGTGCATTGTGACTTGACAACTGAACTAGTCAAGCTGCTTGGCATATTTAGAGGTTTTTGATCATTTTTACATTGGAATACAGTACCTGTCTGTAACCAGTCAGTCACAAGAGCTGTCACTGGCACCCCACTTTCAGTGCCTGTCAAAACAGTGCAATAATGACAACAAATCCACACAGACTTCAAAAAAGGAGTGACAGCCAGAGGCAAATGTGAACCTTGCCTCTCCTGATACAAAGCATCAAGTCATAGAACCTGTGCTCCTTACTCAGACTGACGTTAATGCTTCCCTAAATTGTATTTGATTGTACTTTAATTTATTGTTGCAGTGTATTTTTGCTTACTTGCATTTTACGTTGCTCACCTGTTTCTCTTTGTTAGAAGCTGGATACAGTTTTGTGGTGGTTGTGTTCTTTGCCATTGTGCTTTAGTAGCAATCACATTATAGACTGATAACATTCATGACCTTTATCATACATAGTTCTTGATATATAAAGATGGTTTTAAACTTGAAAAACCACTGCAGACTGTATGGATTGGAGTAAATTTTGGTATTATTTTGTAGTTTTTAAATTCCTTGCCTCTATGGCAGACTGCTGTTGCCTTTTTTTTTTTTTGAATGTGACATTGTTTATTTCTGGGAACACAGATGCTTTACTGTATGTCTGCATATAAATCATGGACTGATGTTAAATTCACATCCATATCAGTCTGTCTGACCTTTTATGTATAATAAATATGTTTACTGTTTTTGCGTTTTGAACTTAGCATTTGTTGTTGTTCAGAAAAGTTTTTAAAAGTCAAGTAACATAAATTTTAATCTTGCAGCAAATTGCAGATTGAAGTTTGCTAATCTAAATCTAACAGATGTCAGGACGTTTCTGCAAAATTTTTCTTTATTGCCCCCATATCGGGATTTTTCATTCTGCTGTTAGTTGAACTACACCTGACCTATTAAACTACTTCCTGTGCCACCTTCCCATTTGTAATTTTAACATACTCAGAATTTTCATACTCCTAAATAGTTCACCTATTGTTCTTATTTAATATAAATAGCTGTGTTGCTAATGGGCTAGTATTGTAATTCTGAGATTCATAAGTGTGAGCCCTGGAAAAAAAATACAGGAGAACAGGTTCAGTGTGTCGTAAGTAAAAGTACTAGACAATCATTTTATATTTATGTCTATATATGTATAAAGATATATATATATATATATATATATATATATATATATATATATATATGTGTGTGTATCTATATATATATATATATATATATATTTAAATCATTATTTTTATTTCATACATTTGTTAACTGGATCAGTCTACTACACACGTGTCACTTTTCAGGTATGACCCAGTAGATACAAGCAGATGGAAGTGAAAAGAATCAAACTCTATACCCTTGACTACTGGAAGTGACTTGCTAGTAGCTTAGAGCCTTAACCATCTCTGTTAACTTCCAGACTAAATAAAGCTCCTACTCTTTTTGATAAATGTAAGGGGATGTTTTACATCTAATTGAGCTGTCACCCACTGAGGGCAGATGGGAAGTCAGTTTAATATCTAATCTGAAGGATTGCACACTCAGGTGCATAATATCACCATTAATATGCACTTTGGTGTCACTATTTGAAAATAAATCCAAGCATCTAGGGTGGAAATAGATCCCACAATGTTCTGATCATCCAGCACCAAAGACAAATGTACTAGTTGTTGAGCAACTGAAGCAGATGGTGCCAGTGAACTTTGACCATTGTTTTTCTCCTTTATAGACAACTGCAGTCAGAACACTTACATTTTAAATCCTAATATTTTGCAGTGATTGCATACCTTATGTGTTTTGATTGAAGAAAGCTTAGTGAAACCTTAAGGTTATAAAGATCACTGTTGTTTTCCAAGATCAGCCAAGCCGCTACTAGCTTCTTACAGCTCATGCATCATGGCATGGTGATGTGCAGAAGGATATCTAGCTCAACCAGCGTCCTCCACAGACTAGCACACCACCCCTTCAGCTCTTCATGTGAAGAGAAAAAAGGACTTCTGCAAACCTTGCAGGATGTTTCCTCCAGACAGTACCCAATCCACTCCACACACCACCATGTGAAGAGCAAAAAAAAGGTCTGTACCTTTAACTGGCACCAGCCAAATGGCCAGATCAAGACATGCTACCCCTGCCCCAGCCATCCCCTTTTCTGCACACTGCCCCCAACCCACCTTTTTTAAATTATAATAAAATATATATATAAAATCCACCGTGGTGGTGCTGCGGTAGCGTTGTCGCCTCACAGTAAGACGCTGTCCGGTTCGATTCTCAGCTAGAGCGTCTTCTGCATGGAGACATGCATGAATGGGCGTTCCTTCGTTGAAGGTTGTGCGTCAGGCCTGGCAAGCCGGTATGTAAAAATTGACGGCCAATCATTAGTAGACCGGAGTTCCGCTGTGGCAACCCCTAACTGGGAAAAGCCGAAAGACACAAACATATTTATATATAAATATATATATATATATATATATATATATATATATATATATATATATATGTGTGTGTTTTTATTTTGCACTTTAGCAAACTACTTGCTACAAATGTAGCAAACAGTTCCTGCAGTTTATACTCTGCACGGAGCACTAGGGCCCTTTTTACATTTAAACTTTAACAAACAGTTGCTATGGCACCCTAAATGGAGTGCTGGGTGCTCAGGTTTTAGTTAAAAAAATAATTTTTTAAACTGTAGCAAACTGCTTGCTACGATTAGAACACATACAAAGCACTACAGTGCTCAGGTTTGATCACAAATGCAATACTGGCTTTTAAAAGCTGGTATTCCACTAAGCATGATCAAGTTGATGGATGGCCGACTGGATTGGACTGTAACACTTTGCGCCAGAGACAGTTGTCCCCTTTGCCCTAGCTACACTGATGACGTGAATGAATAGAAAGACCTTTCCTGCTGTGGAACTATAAGGGTCTTTGTTTTGTAGCTGCATCAGTGGGGGGATGACAGTGTCACAGAAGGTTTTGAATAAAAAAAAGTAAGGTCTGAATGTTTGCTTTCTTCCATTCCTGTGGTATTTGTGATCAGGAATTCTAGGCTCTGTTAATAATAACATGTGGGCAAAGAACTAACTCGGAGACATTTTTAAAATCATAGGTATACCAGGTTCAACATTAATATGCACTTTCACAACATTAAGAAGTATGAAATCCTAATATCTGGCATTACTGAGTGACTGTAATCCTCAGTGTTTACCAGAAAATCAAAATTTTTAAAAGGAGTAGGGCAACAATATGGGGCAGAATCAGGGATAGTGTACAAACATGCACAGCAGTGATGATCCTTCCTATTTCCATGTGTACTGCTACTCTCATTGACATCAGCATACCTCCCCACAGCAGTTACTTCTGGCTGGGTGCTGGCAGCAAAAAGGATATTTGAGCATTTATGTTTCCATAATTCAAAGTATTTTTTTCTTTTCTTTTTGTTAATAGAGTTCGAATTATAGCACATGCCAAGCACTTTAACTGAACATTTGGGAAGATGAGCATACATAACAATAGATACAGAAGTATTTTAACTTCACATTGATGAGCTGTTTTGCACTTGAGTTTTAAATATTTTTTGCAGGGAGGCAAGCCCTCTACATCCCCCAAGTGGGAACCAAAGCCTCCCCTCACCACCAGACTTAAATATGCTGACCCTGAGATCATGATACCTCAAAGAAAGAGGAGTACTTCTAGAAACAGCAATCTCAGAGATAGTATATGCAAATCTACACAAGTTCATAGGTTAATACTAGGGTGATGATCCAGAGGACCATTTGTAGACGAACCACAATAACCCTAATCGTAGGTCCCCATTAACGTGACTAATTTATACATAGTAACCATACCCATCCTTCAGATGAGACATTTTCACTTGGTATTCCAAGACTCACATTAACAAGTCTCAGAACATCAGCCAGTTGCCATTGTTCACATCCAAGATTCCCAAAACAATGAAGCTCTGAGATTAACAAACCTCCAAAGAGAATCCATTAAGTATCTGTTGTCTCAGATGCAAGCATGATACTATCAAAAATTAAATGACATACAGATTTGGATGAGCCCAATGACACAGACATGTACAATTACTTGAAGGTGTTCACCTAAAATGAGGTTTAGAAAAAATGCCATCCAATAAGGGCAGCAAACATTTTTCCTGGCAATGACAGTTGCAGGTGATAACACTTTTGTTTTCTTCATGAGAAAATCAGCCATTGTGTGGTCCTAGCTGATGACATACACTGATGTAGAGTACTTACAGTTGTGTTGAGTAATCTTGTGCAATTTTTTATACTGTTAAAGAATACCTTTCCATCCTGAACACTGTAGTTGATTGCTGTTGGTAGCAGAGAAGCATTGGTGATTGCTTTATTCTGTTAGTTTCCATCAGTTCCCATGGTTTCTGTGGAAAACTGACTAAGTTTGCAGATGATTGCAAGCTGGGGGTTCTCATCAACTCCCCTGCAGACACTATCTTTCTTCAAGAAGTTCTATCCCTGACTAATAAATGGTGTCAAAGCCATGGTCTTAAACTCAGTCCTAAGAAATGTATAATTGTAGATCTTTTTGCTCCCCTGTGAAAAGACAACTTCCTGTGTTCTGTTTGAGCGTATCAGGTCCTCTGACTTGAAAAGTAGATGGCCTGTCTTTTCCTTGGACAGGAATGTTTCTGTATGCCTTTCCTCCCCTTCCTCTGCCGCCAAAAATTCTCCACAAGATCAAGCAGCACTCTCACAAAATCGTGTTAGTAACTACCTTTTGGCCCAGTCAGGATGAGTTTCCCCTTCTTTTTTCTTCTGGCCAGGCGCAATCACCACAAGTTACCTCAGTGGATGGATCTTCTCACACGAAACAAGGGCTTTCTCTTATCCATCCTTACCTGTCCACTTTTCAAATGACACTGTGGGTGATAGGGTTTTGATCCCTTTTAGGCACATATTTTCTGAGGAAATGCTTTGGGTTCTGCAGGAAGCCAGGAGCCCACTACCAGAAAATCATACATGTCTAAATGTAAAAGATTTTCTGTTTGGTGCATCTCTGTCCATCAGATTCCTTCTTAGTAGGGGTTCAAAAAAAGCATTTGATAGTATCTCACATTCATGGATAAAATAGTGCTTAAAAATGTATAAGATACAGTCTGCCTACACTGATCAGCTACATTACAGTGACCATGAAACAGTGGCAGACCACTTTGCAGTTAAGCCATGATAAAGGAAAAATAATTATTCCAGGGATATAAATTCAAAGGGGGGATATTCCAGGGTGACTCTGTCACCGCTGCTATTCTGCCTTGCCCATAACCCATTAAGCTGTCTATGTAACAGATTAGGTCATGGCTAGAATTTGGCTTCTAGAAAACAACAAAAGCGTAAATACTTCTATTTGTCAATGATTTAAAACTATATAGCTCATCAAATGAGGAATTGAAGGCACAACTGCAAGTTTTTTCAGATGACATAAGAATGGTCTTGATAAATGTGCAAAAGCAACCTTTAAAGCAGGGAAAACTGCAGCACCAAGAAAACATCAGTTTGGGACAAGAATGTGATATAAAAGAACTTGAGCAAGAGGCAGTGTATAAATATTTGGAAACTGATGAGGGAGCAACAATAAAACATGAACTAATGTGAATAAAACTTAGTAAGGCATACTTTAGAAGAATTAATTTAATCCTGAAAACAGCACTGACATCTTGGAACAAAATGCAAGCTGTAAACCAATTTGCTCTTCATGTCCTAACTTACAGTTTTGGAGCGATTGACTTGCCCCAAAACCTGTTGGATAGATTAGGTAGGAAAAGAAGAAAGTTGATTTATGCTCACCAAATGATTTATAAAAATCACTGCATGCCAAG
>NC_056747.1:449360358-449377858 GCF_019279795.1 Protopterus annectens
TTCCACCTCCTGGGTGTCTCCACCTTTAAACCCACTCATGGAAGTGGTGGCTCAAAGGTGTGGACAGCCCCGGACACAGTGGAACCAACCCCCTGCAGGCCCACTAAGTTCATCACGGCCCCATCTGACAATTTCTGACAAAAGGGGTCCCTTTTGATGTCATGGTGGTGGCAGCAGCCACTAAGAAGGAGTTGGCTGACCCTTCGGTACCTGTCCACCCACCTAATAAAGAATCTAGGACAATGGACAGGTACGGGAAGCGGAAGTTTTCTTCAGCAACCTTTTCCATGCGGTCGCTGAATTATCTGTGCCATTTCACCCGCCTTCAAAGGGATCTTCTCAAGGAACTGGGTGATACCCTTCAGGATCCATCAGCTGCGGGGTCTCAGGATAAGATTAACTCCCAGCTGGCGACCCTTAACTCTATAGTCAACTCCTCCATGCGGCTCATTTCTTATGCAGCCGATGGGGCGAGTAGGGCTGCAGGTACAGGAGTGGCTTTGAGGAGACATGCCTGGATGCGGTTATGTAACTTTGCTGACCCCTTTAAGGCATCCTTCACCAATACCTCCTTCGATGGTTTGGCTTTGTTTGGACCACAGGTGAAGGATACCCTTACCAGGTGTGAGCAGGAAGACAAGACTCTCTCTGCTGTTGGAGTCCGTTTTTCTACTCCCTCTAGACCATACCCTAAAGGTCAGAAGAGTGGAAAAATGTGGTTTCGGAAACCCCAGGGAGTCGTGCCTGACACATGTGGCGAGTTTTACTCCAGGGGCAGAGGAGGAAACAGTAATAGATGCCGCCCAAGGGGCAGAGGGGGTCCGCAAAATCAGGGTAGCAGAGAATCCTTCTCTGACAAACCCTTTCAGCACCCCTGAGGGGCTGCCCAACTGTCCACCTTCGGAGGCAGTCGGGGGAAGATTGTCACTGTACCCAGAAGCCTGGCAAATCCTCACACAAGACAAATGGGTACGGTCTATCATATCCGAGGGTTAAAAAATCCCCTTTGTCCACACCCCTACACAAACAAACAGGTCCCTTCCAGATGTTCCACCCAGTCTAAGGGAACAAGCAGTACAAGAAATTTCAAAACTGCTAAAAAAAAAAGGGCCATCTAGCCAGTCCAGCAAGGATCCGGGATTTACTCCCAAGTTCTTTGTGGTACCAAAAAAGACAGGGGACTGGAGACCCATTTTGGATCTCAGCAGGTTAAACAAATCTGTTCAAAGAACGAAGTTCCGGATGGTCACGCTTCAGTCCATTCTACCCTTTTTGGGTCAGGACAATTGGATGTGCTCCATAGACCTTCAGGATGTGTACTACCATATCAAAATGGACAGGCGCTCCAGAAGGTTTCTCCGCTTCCGGCTGGGAGCCAGTCACTATCAATTCAGAGCCCTGCCCTTTGGTCTCACCACAGCCCCCAGGGTGTTCACCAAATGCATGGCAGTGGTTACGGCTCACCTGAGACGGCGAGGATTCCAGGTGTTTACATATCTAGACGACTGGCTCCTAACTGCTTCCACCAGGCATCAGCTACTGCGAGCCAGGGATTATACCATCCAAATTTGCTCCGAGCTAGGTATCTCTATAAACTTCAAAAAGTCTGCATTGTCCCTTGTCAATCTATAACCTTTATAGGCGCAAGATTAAATACAAAAGAGCTGTCGGCAAAACTTCCTTTAGAAAAGAGTATCAGACATTCGCCGACATGTCCAGACCTTACTACAGTGCAAGAGAATTCAGGCCAGATCTGTACTGAAAACCTTGTCTCATGGCAGCAACAATCACATTACTTCCCCTGGCTCGTTTTGACATGCAGATCCTTCAATGGATGCTTTTTACCCAATGGTCATTTCAGCAGTTTCCGATGTCTCACAACATAGTAATCACCCAATCGTGCAAAGACCACCTTTCTTGGTGGATGGTCTCCTCCCAAGTACTTCAAGGCAGACCATTTGTTCTTCCTCCTCCTGTTGCCACGGTGACAACGGATGCCTCCCGGATCGGGTGGGGGGGGGGGCATTTTCAGGGCAGGACTGTCCAGGGCACTTGGCAACCTCTAGAGTACCACCTGCACATAAAAGTCTTGGAGATGAGAGCGGTACTTTTAGCGTTGCAAGCTCTTCAGGACTCTCTACCCACCGGGACTATTGCAATTCAGACGGACAATATGTCTGTAGTGTGGTACATCAACAAGCAGGGCGGAACCAGGTCCTATCTCTTATGTTGAGAAGCACTCAGACTCTGGCAGTGGGCGATCTCTTCTCAACGGTTTCTGATAGCAACGCACATCCCTGGGAAGTCCAACGTCATAGCGGACAGGCTAAGCAGAGCTATGCTCATGCCTCACGAGTGGTCTCTCAATCAGTCAGTAGCGGACATAATTTTCCGCAGATGGGGTCAACCATGCTGCGACCTTTTCGCAACTCCTCTCAACAACGAGTGCTACGACTTCTTCACTCTCTTCCCCCTCCCTGGCCACTCCCCCAGAGACGCTCTAGTTCACGATTGGCCCCGGGGTCTTCTGTATGCATTCCCACTTTTTCCCTTAATTCCGAAACTAATTCAGAAAGCGACCGCATTGGGATCCAGTATGATCCTCATTGCCCCTTACTGGCCTCGACAGATTTGGTTCCCATTCCTGCATAGTCACCTGCTGGAGCAGCCTTGGAATCTGGATCCAGTACCAGACCTCTTGGTCCATCAGTCGGGCTGCACCAATCCCTTCAGTCTCTCAACCTCACAGCTTGGTTGCTCCACTTCCAACCTTAGCCAGGCTTCCACATATTTCTCAGCCAGTGCGTGAAATCATCCTTTCTTCACACAAATCTACTAGCAGGAAGACTTATGTTAGTAAGTGGAAACGTTTCTCTTTCTGGGCGGAGGCTAGAAATGTAGATCCCTTTACAGCCCCTGTCCATCACGTTCTAGATTTTGTGGCAGAACTTTTTCGAGCAGGTTCCTCATCTGCCACCATTAGGGTCCAATTGGCTGCTATCGCTAATTTCCATGCTGGCCTGTCAGAAACCAGCATCATGTCCCACAAACTTTGTAAAGCCTTTCTTAAAGGGTCTATTTTACTTAGGCCTCCAGTTAAAGATCCCCCGCCTCCGTGGGATTTAAACCTGATATTAACTTCCTTGATTCTACCTCATTTTGAACCTGCGGCCTCCTGTTCCTTAAAATTACTCCCTTGGAAGACTCTCTTCTTAGTAGCTATCACCTCAGCTAGAAGAGTGTCGGAGCTTCAAGCCCTCTGTATTTGTCCTCCTTATCTTGTTTTCCACAAGGATAGAGTTTCACTCAGGACTAATCCTTCCTTTCTACCCAAAATACCTTCTGAGACAAACCTGAATCAGGCTATTGATCTTCCTGTCTTTTTTCCTAACTATTCGAACAGAGCTGAACAAAAGTTGCACCAATTGGACGTTCACAGGCAATTACGTTTTTATTTGGATAGGACTAAACAAACAAGAACATCAGACCAACTCTTCCTATCCTATGCTGAGGGCAAGCAGGGCCTGCCAGTTTATAAAGTAACCTTATCCAGGTGGTTGGCCTCTATTATTACTTTGATTTATCAACTCAGACATAAGGAACTCCCCACAAAACCAAAAGCTCATTCCACCAGAGCATTAGCTACGTTGGTAGCTTTTCAAGCAAGACTACCAATGGAATCTATTTGTGCTGCAGCCACATGGGCCACTCCTCATACCTTCATTTCACATTATAAGTTGGATATGGCCTCCAGGAGTCGAGCTGATTTTGGTTCCACTGTGCTCAAGAGTCTGTTCCGATGAGCCACCCAGGACTAAGGTGCTAGGGACGCTGTCCCATCCAGCAAGAATGAAGGCGAGATAGACAACTTAACATTAAGAAGTTATGTACCTACCATAACGTTCCATGTTAGTTGTCTTCTTCTCGCCTTCTTTCTTGCGTCCCACCCTGCATTCCCCTAGCCTGGACAGACTGAGAAGAATCCCTTTTGAGGCATTCTTGCTCTAGTTGACCTTTTTCTAGGTTACACACTCCTCTGCCTTTAGCACTGTAGGTAACCCTTGTAGTTTGGACAGGTGTCTCCAAAAAAATTGTTTTTTCGATGGTGTTAGCTCTGCCAAACGATATCTGGGTATCTGATGCCTAGCATTGTGGGATATGGGGAGGCCTCGAGCCGGTAAATAGCTCTTGAGCTTTAGTAGAAGGCCGAGTCAGAGCCGAGGATCTGCTCCGAACCCATCCAGCAAGAAAGAAGGCGAGAAGAAGACAACTAACATGGAACATTATGGTAGGTACATAACTTCTTATTTTTCAACATTTTAAAGTTAAACTATATATATATATATATATATATATATATATATATATATATATATATATATATATATATATATATATATATATATATATATATATATATATATACACACACACACAAGCATATGTGTGCATATATACACACACACACACATATGAGCATGTGTGTGATATATATATATATATATATATATATGCACACAAACGCACACATATACTCATACTGTGTGTGTGTGTGTTTATGTATGTGTGTGTGGGTGTATATACATATATATATATATATATATATATATATATATATATATATATATATATATATATATATATATATATATATGGGTCTACTTCACAACAACGAAAGACCACATTAACGAAAGTCAGATCACCGAGACCAGATGAACGAAACCATGTAATCAAAAGACCAGAAGCGCAAAATTCAAACTCCCGACATTACGGGATTTTGATTTAGCGCTTCTGGTGGTGCAGTTCAGGTGAATATGTATGTGTAAGTGTGTTTGTGAGGGGTATTGGTTTGTGTAAGTGTGTTTTGTGACTGTGGTGTGTTTGTGTGTGTGAGGGACTGTAATGCGTGGGTTTGAGTTTTCCTTGTGTCTCTGTTTGTGCGATCTCAGAGTTAGAATGTTAAAGTAGGGGGGTGTGAGGGGTGCAGGGGGCTTAACCTCCTGCCTATCACTAGTGTAGGGTGGTGTGTGTTATAGTTTGGGGCTGTTGTTTGTGTGTTTGTGTTATGTATGTCTTTTACAGTTTCGGGATTTTGATGTTCGTGGTTTTGCGTTTTCGGTTTTATGGGGTTTCGGTGTTGTGGTCTCGTTGTTTTGGGTTTCTTGGTTTTGGTCTTTTGTTCTTGTGAAGTAGATCCATGTAAATAAATATATATATATATATATATATATATATATATATATATATATATATATATATATATATATATATATATATATATATGTGTGTGTATAAATATATAGATATATATATATATATAATTTGTTTTATATGTATGTGTGTATTTGTATATTTTGCCAGGTGTAGCACACTGGCAGATTTGGCACTAGTTATGTACATCAGAGTCAGTACTGTAGGCTGGGCATTGTTGCTTAGAGAAAGTTTCTAAATAAGGCATTGTGGAAAGGGAAGATTTCCCTTTTCTACACTGTAGAGCAATCTCAGAGTTGGTATATTTAAGTAGCGGGGGTTGCAGGGGGGCTTGCCCCTCTGCCTACTCCCTTTACTTTTTTTTTTAATGTTTATTTTAAACATTTCGAATTTCCAATTGTTCGATCATTAAAGGTCGACCTTTAGTGATTCGAACAATTGGAAATTCGATGTTCCCATAGGAACCCGTCAAAATGTTCACACAAGGATTTTTGTGTGTGTGATTGGTGCAACATTAGTTAATTTACAATCATTTCTGTTATTTATTTGTAAATGCTTTACTTTATAGTATACAGAGAAGTGTTCATTGCTTTATTAACAAGAGAAAAAGAAAAGTAGTTTGACGAAGTCCTTATTTGAATACAGAAGCCCTCACCATGTTAACTTTGATTTTCAAGAAACAAGCTTTGAAATAACCAGACTATGAGAGACTAACCTTGAACATGTATGAACCAGAAATATGTTTTCTCTGCCTTAGTATATAATATTGCCGGTAAATGTTTATATTATTTGAACTGCATGGCTTATTTATAAATTCTGATTTCCATAATTGTTAAAGTGAGTAGTACAGTACAAGAATAATTTTTCTTCAGTTCTGTAAATTTCTTTGTGGACATGAAGCACTTATGTGGATTATACTTGATACTTGTACTGTAATTGAAGAATAGAAAAAAATAGTGCTATAGCTTCTTGCTGATAGCTTCAGGAGACCTGCAAGTCTGTTGGTGGAGGAAATGTGTAGCTTTGTACAGAATATGAACAGTACAGTTGTCCTTTGGTGAAAGTGAGGTGAAGTGATGCATTTGTTTGTGAATGCACCTAGTTTAGCTCCTTGATAAGGTCACAATCATGTTATTCAGAGCAAATCTAGCAACGTTGTTGTATACATCCATGCTTTTTTATGGTACCTGGTATTAAACCAGTGCAGATTCTGCAAGAAATAGCATAATTTAAAAAGCAGTAAAGCATCAGTTAGCTCATGTCTTGTACATGGCAGAAGATAATCCCTGTTTGGAATATATGTCTGAGTGTGTGATTTAATTTTTTAGCTATCATTATATGAAGAATATCCAAGGATCATGAGATGTCGTGACTGAAATTACTGTTGCAGTATTCCTGACATGTGTTGTCACTGCTGACGTCTGACTGGAGTACCAAAGCTTTTACTTTCCCAAAACTGTACACCTGATGCATGAGCCCTCCCTCGTAAGTGTGTGTGTGTGTATATACATATATATATATATATATATATATATATATATATATATATATATATAGATATAGATAGATAGATAGATAGATGTGTGTGTAGATGTGTGAGCGCATACCTCAAACTGTCTTGTCAACAGCCTGAACGCAGGTCATGCATCTGTCGGACTGATTGCTGTTTGGTCATTGGTATCATTGCTTCATTCGATCAGTTGGGCCTTTGCCTTTTTTTCTTACTCTGTTTTTGTTCAAATTTATTAGACGTCTGCTAGGAGAGTTAAGTGCAAGGTGCAGTAGGCAGATTGTGTACAAGGACTTGCACACTAACTGCCTTTTCTGTCGAACTAGAACGCAATCACAAATCTTGATCCATTTCTCAATTGTTCACTCCCAAAACCCTTAGGGTGAGGCTTTCCTCTCTCATCATTTCTGGAAAATCAGCATTTTACATGCTTGGCCCAGTCCAAGATGGTGGATTTGACATCCCAAAATGTCTCTCTTCTGCTAAGAAGAAGCTTAAGAGGCCCAGAATAGATAAGCAGGTTAATGGTTTGGATTCCAGCATACCCTCTGAGGTTGCAGAAATTGCAGTGCATCAGGTTTTCTCTCAGTTGCCTGCTACCAAGACCATGTCATAGGCTAGTATGGCTCCTGAGGCTTTGCTGACTGCAGATATATCCGATGAACCATGACTCATCATTTCAGAAAGCCCTCACAGCATCTCCCAAATATTAGTTAAGGAAGAGATATCAGGAACATTAATAGAGGTTAGGCAGGGTTCTGAACCTCTGCATCTCATCCAGGTGGATGTCACCCCCAAAAAGAAAAACAAAACACAAAAGACTTTACATGTGGCCTGCCCTCAGCAGCTAGTGAAAAAGAATGCATAGATTTCTTCATGGAAAAGAGTGGATAGATTTCTCCCAGGACTTGTTCAAAGCTGTTATGGTTTTGAAACCTGACTACTTTGTGTCCCAGCCACCACAGGCTACACCTCAAGAACCTACTAAGGCATCATCTTCTGAATAACAGAGATCTCATCAGATGAAGAGGGTTCCCTGTCTCCAGATTCCCCTGTTGAGGAAGCTTCCTTTGAGGAAACTGTGCAGATCATAACATATTTTGAATGTCAATCCACTCAGATCTCTGATGTACAGTAGAGGTGCTGCAACCTTTTGGAAGTGGGCACTCATGTCCCTTCTCCAGTCCTTGCTGTGCTTGAGACTTTTCAGAATGCATTCCAGTCCATCGCTTCACTGTCTGACTCTCAACCACCAACTCCTAAAGGATCAGACAGGTTGTACAGCATACCTGATGACCTAAAATACTTGTACAAAATTCCTATGGCAGATCCCTGTACAGTCTCCCTTGATTCAGATAAGCCCTCTAAGCTCTTACCCCGTAATAATGCCCTACCTACAGACAAGGATAGTAGGACTATGGATAGGTGGAAAAATAAGATATACACCTTTTCTACCCTTGCTTTTAGGGCAATTAACTACCAGACTCAAATGACTAAATATTTGATTTCTGTCCTTCAGTCCTTGAACAAAGTTTTGCTGACCCTCCTGTTGCAAAATCAAAGCAGCAAATGTAGAATCTACTTTCCTAGGCCACTTAAATAGCCAGGCATAGCATTAAGTGCAATTATGATGCTGTGGATACTTCTGTTGAAGCAGGTATTGAGTCTGTTATTTGGAGATGTGCATTGCTTCTTAGCCAGCCTATACCTGAGGATTTCAAGTCAAAACTCTTAGACTCCGCCTTGGACAAAGACCTGTTGTTTGGTCCTCAGGCTGCAAGTCTGTTTAAAACTCTCCAAGACCAGGGTAAGACAATGAAAGACTGCAGGCAAATTCTACTCTCCTCAATTTTTTACATACCATAGGAACTACCCATCTAAATCTACATCCTTCCTCCGAAGGGACTCTAGGGCAACTCAAAAACCAAGGGGAAAAAAAAAAGGAAAGGTACTCTGACAAACTTCATAGGGCACCTCCATCTGGGAGGGCTCTCTTTGGAAATAAAAATCTGTTATTACCTTCCTAGTACCCCCTCCTTTGCCCTCATCCGCCTAACTCCTCTTTCCAAAAAGACTGACACACTCCCTGGGCAACTGGGAAACTATTATCACAAGCATATGGGTCCTGACCATCATCGAAGATTGTAGTTATGCCATGTGCTGGGAAAATATTCACCCTCTGAATGGCATCCTCCTCACACCCAGCTGTCTCTACTCACTCCCATTGTTCAGGACCTCCTGAATCAGGGCACTGTTAAAGTCCAAAAAGATTTCACTGGGAAAGGATTCTATTCCATTATCTGTCTGGTGCCAAGAAAAGTATGACAATGGGGACCCATCTTAAACTTTTCTCTTCTAAACACTTTCAAGAAAGTGCCATGCTTTCTCTCTCCTTTCATTCTCCCCCAAGCCTTTCTAGTGTCCCTAGATCTGAAAGATGCATATTTAAATAAACCCATTTATTGCTGGAAATTCCTCATTTTTTTCTGGCTCCAAACATTTTCAGTTTGCTTCTCTGCCTTTTGGTCTTTCCACAGCACCAAGGATGTTCATAAAGTGTTTGGTTCTAGTGGTGGCATTCTGCCACAACCAGGGAATTCATATATTTCCCTACCCGACTAAGCTGTCTCTCCAGAAGTATTTCTTAAGCATCAAGATTTAAAACTCCAAATCCTGTCAAGTCTAGGTTTCACAATCAACTGCAAAATATTCCATATGGTTCCTGCACAGGACTTGGTTTTCCTGGGTTGCAGACTGGACACAGAAAACGCATGCCTTCCTTCCTCAAGAGAAAGGTCCAAGTCTGTCCGGTTTCTTCCTAGATTTCTATTGCAACACACTGCACAGCAAGGGAGATGTTAAGACCTTTGGGTTTCATAGCTGCCACCATTCCTATGCTTCCCCTAGCTAGACTTCACATGACGAAAATCTCATGGAATTTGAAATGTGAGGTCCCACCCCCTTGGACAACCTGATCCTCCTCCTCCCTTAACTCAAAAAGGAGCTATTTTAGTGGAAGGAACAGGTCATTTTCAACCCAGAACTTCCCATCAAACCCCCTTCTCCTCCTCCTCTTAAGTTCACACAGATGTCTCAGACGAGGCATAGGGGGCATGTACAGGACATTTGCCAACCACATTTCCTGAAGGAACATATTCTGAAGGAAATCAGTACTCTTCTGCTAGCACTGCAGGCCACCTTCTACAGACAACTCCTATAGTACACGGACAATACCATAGTCATGTAATTGATGAGCAATTAGGGAGGTACCGGGTCTTGCCAACTGTGCAGATTATCACATTAGACGTGGAACTTAGCCACCAAGATGGACATCACCCTCACAACCACATGCATTCCCTCACAGAACAGTGTGCTGTCTGACTCCCTAAGCCACTCCTTGGAGGACCTCACGAATGGACCCTAAACAGATAGGTTTTCCAGACAGTCACTCTTCAATAAGTCCTTGCCTTACTGCCCAAAAGCTTATTCCACTAAGGCAGTGCCCTTCTCAGGGGCTTTTCATAAGGGAGTAGATGCCAGGTCTATCGTGGAAGCTGCTACTTTGTCTCTGTACACACTTTCACCAAACAAATTGCTGCCTTCTCCAGATCCAGGGCTGAGTTTGCTTGGTCTGTCCTGTCTGGACTGATAGACTGCCTATGTACTCAGTAGCCAACCACCCCATCTGTCTACCTCCTTCAGGTCTGGGAATCACCCATTTGTCAAGAGTACTGTAACAATGATTTCAATCAGGACATAGTACAGTTTTGTAAGAATTTACCATAACAGTAGATGTACTACTGATCACTGTTGCAGTATTCCTTCCCACCCTCCTTCCTCTGTTCTCTGGCCTACTTCAACCTTTTCCCCATCTGCTTTCTGCTGTACACTGCTACATAGAAAGAAGGGAGTTTACTTACTTATTCGAGCTACAACTCTCATAGTGGACTGGTCTCCCTCTTTCAGTAGTTTTTAGGTTGATGGCTTGGAGATAATCTGAGGTATATGCTTGTCTGTCTCTATACCTATACACTTAAGCTGAGGTCATACTTCAGATGTACGACTTCGGGGAAAGTGAAGCTTGGTACCCCAGCCAAATGTCAGTGGTGACAACCCTTATGTCAGGAATACTGCAACAGTGATCAGTAAAACATCTACTGTTATGGTAAGTTCTTGCTCAATTGTAGTTTCAACTGAGTTGCTCCTTGGTATTTAATGATGTCAGGGCCCTGTCTACTTGCCCAGTTTCTAATTGTTATGGGCAAGGTAGAAGAGTTACTAGATCAACATTGGCTAGAATTAAGTGTGGCAGAATTTCTTTTTTTTAAACATTTAATAAAATCTGGGAGTCAGCCAGCCATGCTTAAGATGGTTTAAAACCAGATTGAGGTAGTCTGTCTGCTGCTGTGTGATATGTGGATCTAATGACTGATTGGCATCCTGAATAGATTGCACACCACCACTTTGCTGAGATATTTCATTAACATAAGTGAAAAAAGATGACACAACTAATTGTGTATCTCTAGGGTTGCATTTTAGAGCAGTATGTCCTCCGGGTAATGTGGAGTACCACATAACCTTGTGTGCTATGTCAGACAGATAACTAGAGAACCAGCTAATGGTATTACATTTATGCCTAATTTAACTTTTTTTTTTAAACAGCATTGCATGATTGATCGTACAGAATGCTTTTGATAAGTCAGCAAACAACACATTTTTTTTTTTTGTTATTGCTCAGGCTAATTCTGATAAATTGTGTTACAGATAGCAAAGTTATGCTCACTGAGAACCATTTAATGAACATCTATTGTGTTTGACTAATGATAGAGGCTGAACTTAGGAACTTAGCTGCATATGTGCAGCTCATTCCAAAATATTGACCAATACATTTAAGGCGACTCCTGCTCAGAATGAGCCCATTATTTTTTCTAGAGCTGAAAAAGTATGCCTTCTCATGTGCTGTGGAGAACTTAAAAGGGAATTTTCACAGACAAGAAAGTAAGTTAAATCAGCTTGGTTGCAATGGAGAGGTACCTAATGAGCATGTAGACTTGGTGTTGAACGGTATTTTTCTTACAAATTTGAGAATGTCATAGGTAAAAGACTCCGGTGGAAAAAATTAAGTTTTGTGGGATCCTAGCTCTTCATTAATTTATGAAATTTAAAATACTGTTCATCAATAATGTAAATTTAAAACACTGGCTCTCAATAAAATGTGTAAATAATTTGAAAACAGTGTAACGTAAAAACGTCCAAGTAAAATCCTGATTTATCTCAGTTTATTGATGGCTCTTAAATGCAGTCTGCTTACTAGAAACTTCTTGTAAAGTCTTTCCCAGTTAGGCCAAGATATTTTCATTACAAAATAATGTCCACGTGTAAAACGTGTTCTGTAGCGTTTCCACCAAATGCACTTGCGTCTTATTTACAATGATATGGTAAAAACACATTTATCTTTTTCTTCTGTCTCATATCTGCTAAGTGCATTCAGAAATTCAAATAGTTTTACATGTTCTGAGATTGAAGTCAGACTTTCATTTTTATCGGTGTAAAAAGAACTGTAGACACAGATGGCTACATATAAAGTGTAAGCAGTGTTAAGTCATTTTATGTATTAACTTACCTTCACCCATCAGGATGTGTAAGAGTTGCGCTTAATAATATATTTCAATGCCTGGCAAAGAATTTGAGTCTTGTAACTAGAAATAGCAATAATAACTTTTTTCCTATGTTACTTCTGAACTGCCATTTTTGTAAGTCTTTTAGACTGGTAAAACTGTTGCACATAGTTTGCATTAAAGATGCATTCAGTAAAAAATAATTCAGGTTTTTACTTTATGTAGAGATATTTTTATGTCACCTGATTTTTAAATGTTTTGGGTTTGTCTTTTTTTTTTTTTTTTTACACATTGTAAATACTTCATTCATAACATTTTACATGCAACATACAGTGCAATCCCCATGCATGGTGCACTTGTTATTTTGGTACTGACTGCTAATATAGCCATTTTCTTGCAATACTGATAAAACAGCTTCATGTCAGTCAAATAAGTACTTACATTCAGATGTCCTGAATGAGTCACTGTTGCAGTATTATTAACAGATGGGTTGTAGCGCTGACTTCTGGCCGGGGTACCAAAACTTTACCTTCCTAGGACATATGTCCTGGTGATGACTTCAGCTCATAGCCATCAGGGTATAAAATCAGCCATATGTTTGAGATCCACATACTATCTCACCACCAGCCTGAAAGCAGGTCGTTACAGCTGATGGACTCATTTGGTTGTGTGGTACCATAGCTTCACTTGTCTGATCAGATGAGTGCCCCATTGGGGATTCTTCCTTCTAAATTTTGACTGTTTTACTAATTGTTGTTAGATGACAGCTAGGATGAGTAAGTGTGAGTGTGGCAGACAAATTCTGTACAAAGACTTGCACTCACTAAGTGCCTGTTCTGTCTAGGCCATGAATACGACTGTCAGTCCATCCCCCATCTGTCCGTTGTTCATTCCAAAAGCCCTATGGTCTAAGCTATCCAAACTTAACTTCCTTGAGACCCAGCATTTGAAATGCTTGGCCCATTCCCCTAAGTCAGAAGGCCCAGACATCAGCCTTCTACCTAAGAAACAATTTTAAGAAACCTAGAAAGGATTCTTCTACCATTGCTTTAGAATCAGAAATACCTGCTGAGATGGTCGAACCCATGGCTTGTCAATGATTTTCTCACTAGCCTTCTACCATGACCCAGCTAGAGGCTGGTTTGGCTCCTGAAGCCTTGCAGATAACTCAGTCCTCCAACAAATGATGACTCGGCATCTCAGATGCCCCTCGAGGAATCCCTCAGATCCTTGTGCGGGAAGAGATTCTCATTTCCCTGATAGAAATGCTCCAAATTTGGGAACCCCTATAAGCTGAGACATCTCCCCTAAAAAGAAAAAGCAAAAACATAAACATTCCATGTCCCCTTCTGTGTTCAGTTAGAAAAAAATGGATTGATTTTTCTCAGGGGTTGTTCAAGGCAATCATGTGTCTGAAGTCACCTTCTTTTGTGACCCAGACATCTCCGGCCACACAACACAAACAGGCCTTTGATTCTTCCTCCTCTGACTAGGAACCAGTCAGTAATTTAAATTTTTGTCTTGACTTCTTATCTGAGTTACACTGTCCAGAACAGATTTCTTGAGATGAGGAGTCTCTGTTTCTCCAGACTCCCCCTTGGAAGAAGCCACCCTTGGCGAAACCTTACAAAGCATGATGAAACATTTTGAATGTCAGTTCAGACAGGTGTCTGAGGTGCAGAAGAGATACTACAACTTATTAGAGACGGGCACTCCTGCTCCTTCTCCAGTTCCTTCAATGCTAGTTGCTTATCTCACTGCCTTTCAGGACAATTATTAGGTTGTGGATTCTCAGCCTCCTACTCCAAAATAGCCCTGATAGGTTCTCTAAAGATCCTGATGAACTCTAGTACCTATACAAAAACCCTGTGGGCAGACCTAGTTGAAGTGTCCCTGGCCTCAGACAAAACTTCCAAGTTGTTCCCTGGCACTAAATGACAAGGGCAGTCGAGTAATGGACAGGTGAGGTAAGAAAATGTATACTTCCTCCACTTTAGCTTTCAGAGCTATAAAGTACCAAACTGAAATGACCAGTATGCTTAACTCTGTGTGCTACAGTCCTTAAGCAAGACCAATATGGATGCACAGACTCTGGAGTCAAAACAGCATATGCAGTCTTTAGTGAGCCAGGGTTCTCAAATATCTCCGTACAGTATAAAATGCCATTATGATGCTGTGGCTGCCACTGGCTCAGTGATCAGGTAGTATGCCTGGCTACGAGGCCAGACTATTCCAGAAAATTTCAAGTGTAAGATTTTAAACACCGCCCTTGGATAACAATCTTCTTTTTGGCTCACAAGCTGCTAGTCTCTTCAAGGCATTGCAGGAACAATCCAAGACAATGAAAGATTACCATCAGATTCTGCTGTCTACAGTTCCCAGGCACCACAGAAATTATCCAGCTAAATCCACCTCCTTGCCAAGAGTGATCATAGATCTCCTCAGGCAAAGGAAAATTCCTAAGAAAAAATTATAAAGAAAAAAAATCAATGGGATACCCCTTCTGGTAGGCCATAGTTTGGTAGTAGACCCAAGTGAGCACTTCTCACTCACTCCCCCTCTAAAATCTACTGCTCCACTCCCCTCTCAAAAAGACTCTTCCTTTCCTTTCGTGGAAGCAATAACGTCAGACAAATGGGTCTTCAGCATTATCAAGGAGGCTCTGTATGTCTTGGGAAAGCAGCCCAATCCCCAGGGGAATGCCCCCTCCTCCTCCCATCCAGGTACACCTACTAAACCCTATTGTGCAAGACTTACTAGCCCAGGGAACCATAGAAGAGGTCCCGCCATTCTACTCAGGAAATGGATTTTACTCCAGGATCTTCATGGTACCAAGGAAAGAGGGTCAGTGGAGACCTATCCTGGATCTTTCCAGGCTAAATACCTTTCTGAGAGTGCCATCCTACAAAATGCTGTCCTTACAAACTCTTCAACATTTCTTACTTCCTCAAGTTTTAAAGGTATCCTTAGCCCTAAAGGATGCTTATCTTCAACTCACCATTTGCCCTTCCTGCAGAAGGTTTCTCAGGTTCTTTCTTACTGGGTCATCACGCTTTCAGTTTACTGCTTTGTTCTTTGGTCTTTCTGCAACTCCAAGGGCTTTCTTAAACTGTCTGGCTCCAGCAGTGACTTTTTGTTGCACTCGGGGCATACAAATCTTCCCTTACCTTCTACTCCAGGCATTATCCAGGGGCACTCTTCTAAAGCACCTCAGTGCAACTTTTGACTTTTCTGGGGATCACCATCAGTTACAAACAATCCCAGCTCATCCCCACCCAACAGCTGACCTTCTTTTGGGATGCACTCTGGACACATCTGCCACGATGTCTGTGTTCCACAGAAAAAGGTAATCTCCCTAGCCAGTTGAGTTCCTAATGCTTTCCAGCAAGGATCAGCCAGACAAGCTCACAGGGCCCTGGGACTCATGGCTGCCACCATACCTATGCTGTCCCTCACCAGCTTACACATGAGGAAAATACAATGGTATCTGAAAACAGTGTGGTCCTAGCACTGTCACACACTCGATATTCACATTCCCCTTCTTCCTTGCATCAAGAAGGAACTCCTTTGGTGGAGCAACCAGGTTATACTCAACCCACATCTCACATTCACTCCAGCCCTGCACAAACCTAGCCCTGTTTACAGATGCTTCATACAGGCTGTGCATAATGTTCCTTATATTAATTTCCTAGATTTACCCAAATGTCTACTTGCAATCCCTTTTTCATCTTGTTGTGCACTATGCCTATCATGTGCTTCCATTTGAGCATATAAACTGTATCCTGAATTAAATTGATTAATCTGAGTTGTGTGACCTTGTAGTATGCTTCTAAAGCTGGAAGTCCTAAACCACTATGTTCCTCTGTCAGCATTAGTTTTTTCCCACTGCACTTTTTCCCTTTTATTTCAATTAATCTCCTTGATTTATTTTTTCATATTCTTCAGTATCTGTTCTTTCAGTTGATACTTATAAGCCTGACCTACCTAAAGAACCAGCAGGACCAAAAACATCTTCATTGCTTGTACCTTATCACTGATAATAGTTTTCATAGTCTTATCTTATCTTATATTCGTTTGAATAGGTTTTTCCCACATTTCTTATCTGCTTCCTCAACATCCTGTTTCAGCCAAATCCCCAAGTATCTCATCCTGTCACTACCCTGCAAAATGGGGAAACTGTGTACCAAGTCATGTGTTGAGCATAGTTCATTACTGCAGCCTTTGTTTTTTCTTCATTTACTTTGTATCCTGCTATTCTGTTAAAATATTTAATTTATTGAGTATATCCTTTATGTAATGCTCTAGATCAGTGACATATAATATTGTGTCATCTGCAGAAAGGGCTATTTAATTGTTGGTATTTCTTCATTTATATCCAATTGTGTTTGTCTTATGCCCCTGGTTAATGGCTCTAAATTTTAAGCAAATAATAGTGAAAGTGTGCTTTGCTGACGAGTCCCTCTTGTAAAACTAAATACTTTAAACACCTTGCCACCCCACTTCACCATTGCTAGAGCTCTTCTGTAGATATTAAATATTAATGCTGTCCATGTTTCCAGAAACTCAAATGCCTCAGGGAATCTCTTTTTCTTCATCCAAACCCAAGTAACATTAATATATTATCACCTAATGCATCCTTTGGAATCCTAAGAACAGTGTTAATATTGTCAGATGTTTGACTACCTTCTATAAATTCATGTCTCGTACTACCAGCAATATAGTTGTCATTATTTTTTCCAAAATTGTCATAAACACTTTGCAGTCATGATTCAGTATTGAAATAGGTCTGTATGACCCTTGATCAAGGGGTGCTTTCCTCTCCTTTGCTATAACTACTCCTGCTTCTGTCCAAGCCAAAAGCATGTCCCCAGCCTGAAAAATATTGTTAAAAAGTAGCAGTCAGGAGTTTTATTATGTCCTGCTCTGTTATCCAAACTTTTGTCAGGATTCCATCACTGCCATGAGTTTTCCCTATATTCTGGTTTCTTATTGCTTCTTTAGTTTTTGTTTTAGATATTAATATCTGTCTTTCTACTTCTATTAACCAAGGAGTTTGTAATTATCTGAAATATTTTACCATTTTCTTTGTGTTACTGCCACACTCTGCATCTTGTTTATTTTGGGTACTGTAATCATTCATTATTACATTCATAATTTTCTT